>NC_061862.1:156812164-157112164 GCF_907164915.1 Impatiens glandulifera | reverse complement strand
TTAACCTACTAGATTAACAAAATGCATAACATTTACTACAATGGATCTAGTTAAACCACAAAAGAAATAATAAAGTTGCAATTATAACAAAATACCAAGTACCATAAACTGATCTAGTTCAATTATCTTTAAATCCATTGCATTTTATCTAACTCAGAAACAAAAGGAGGAAGAAAACCTGAAACTTTGCAACTTCAATTGGGAAAAACCATGATAATCAAACATTTACCTCGGGACCAGAAGAAAGAGATGCCGGGTCGAGTTCAAATGATCCAGCAGGAACACCTACCCGCTCTTCACCGCTCATTCGAAACGAAGGAACCATGTGAGAAAATCTATACAAATCTTTGGCCAGCACCTGAAATGAATTCGATCCAACGCCATTTGTTATCCGACTAAACAGACAGATAAATCCCTTCACCTTTGCCAAGGGAGCAACAGAAACACCAGGTCCATTGTCGTCGTAATCAGACAGTACTTCGACGAATTCGTACTCGAATTTCTTTTCGAGTTCGGGGTCAGAATTCCAATTAATATCCCAGTTTTTGAACAAGGCCCAAGTATCGCCTTTCCTTGGATATATTTTATACCTATCCCTCTTGATACCTCTTTCGTGAGGAACCAAATGAGAGAACATAAAAAGATCTTCAGTAGTTTCATATTGACCGCGTTTGAATATTCCACATGAAACAGGCAATTCCATGTCTAACCATTTTAGTTTGTCTTCTTCATCGATTTCATTTGTGTCTGACTCTAGCCACATTATCCTCAACTTAAACCCGGGTGAGAGAACCTTAGAAATACGAGCATAGTACCGAGGCATGGCATCAACATTATCATAACAAGCCCATATTTGCCCAGGTACAAAGCTTCCTTCCTTTCGGTTGCCATCAAAATCGCTGAAATCTGGGTCAGGACATGTATAGACCTGTGGATCTTCCTTTTCGTCCATAGTTGAATCCACCTCCTCCTCTTCCTTTTCTGGCATTTCCTCCGGTTTTGGATTTGTAAATTCTTGTTGGTTGGATGGTTCGCCGGATTTCATTTTTTTCAAAGGGTTTTTATGGTAATCATCGCCATCATCCTTGTTTTCATCATAAGAGATGTTATGTTTAGAACGAGTAGACCTCCGCAAGGACTGTTCATCACTCTGTTTGGATAAATTATTATCATCCACTTCAATAGTTTCTTCTGCTTCATTGCTACTTTCCGGAACTTTAGCTTTCTTACCAGACTTCTCCGTTTGGTTTTGACTGACGGAATTTTTGTTGAGTTCGACTTTGGAATTGACACCTCCAGGGTTAACATTAGCAGTAGTAGTATGAACCGAAGCAGAAGGCTGAGGATGGTTCATTTTCTGAGGATGATTCATTTGCTGAGGATGGTTCATTTGCTGAGGATGGTTCATTTGCTGAGGATGGTTCATTTGCTGAGGATGATTCCTTTGCTGAGGATGATTCATTTGCTGAGGATGGTTCATTTGCTGAGGATGGTTCATTTGCTGAGGATGGTTCATTTGCTGAGGATGCTTCTTTTGTGATGGAACCCTTGTTGGAGGATTTTCCTCAAATGCAGTGAAAAGACTTCTACATTGCTGACACATTAGACGTCTGTTCAAAACATCAATGTAAAATTCGTACCTAATGCCACATATAGGGCACGAAGTCCAAAACGACGGTTTGGCTGTTTGTGCATGATTTTGTTGTGATTGTGGGTTCTGAAAATTGAATCTGGAGAAGGCCTGGTGTGGATCCCGGTTAGAAGTTTTTAAAGCTTTAAGTTTAGCATCATGGATTCTCCTTTTTTCGGAGTCTAATAACACTCTTTGAGCATCGCCGACTAATTTGAAAGCGTCTGATGCACCGAAAAATTTGTTCTTGTCTGGATGAAGCAACAGAGCGAACTTCCTGTATTGCTTCTTGATTGATACTTCATCAGCTGTAGGTTCGACCTTGAGAATATCATACCAATCCTTTTCGTTTCCAAAAATGTTGTTTTCTGCAGAGCAGTGGACATCGCAAACAGTTATAATCTGTGAAAGATTCTCGAGTTCGGGATAAAGAACTTGGGCTCTCAAAGCAAGCTTCTTGGCACCAACAAAGTCTTTTAATTGCATTCTCTTATCTGCAATCTCTTTAGCCCTAATCGCTTCTTCCTTCTTGAACTCCATAGCTGATACAGAAAAGTTGACTACAAGCACAGCCTTGACATAATGCTTATAGCCTGCCTCTAAACAGAACACCTAAACAAACAACCTCCTGCAAACAGACAACAATTGCTTTGAATACTATTGCATTAAAACTGTAGAACACAAAGACATCATATATAGAAGTAATAAATACAACCATTCCAACCCAAAAAGGAATCACACAAGAAAAAAAAAATAATAAAACAAACATCAGAAAAATCTATAATTGATTATCTCTATGATGAAGACAATTATTAATAATGAATCAATTTGGATTTGCATGGTATCATAGCTTTGTGTTGCAACTTATGATTTTTTTCCCCATCAAATCACTACTTCTTGAGAATTCTTAAACAAAGGGCTCAAAGAATCTATGGGATATTTTGGAAGCAGGTAAATACGCTAGTACCTCACCCAAATTTAAGGGCAACAATGTGGTTGGATCATTCATAAAAATACTAAATCATTGGGGGCAGTATTATAGTCAACCATACTTTAATATACAAAATGTATATGAATCAATATCTCAAAATTCATTGATGATTCCAACGAGAGACAAGTCTTTATCTAGCTACACAAACTAAAGGAAAAAAGTTAGCGATAAAGCTAGCAAAAAAGAAGTCGCAAGTAATAATTTCTAGAGACAAAGCCTTACAAACTAAATAAAACCTACACCAGATGAGGCACAGAGTATTAGAATGAGGCGAAACACAAGGTTGATTCCAAAGCGTAAGGCAAAGTTGACATTAGTAGAGTGTAAGGTGAGAACAATGGGGTCCTGTAAATTGACATCTATGTACCCTAAACCCTACCACTCACTCTGAACCAACATCCATTGTCAACCAACAACCAAACTGACTGGCCTGTTTTTCAAAACATCAACCTTGTGTTTCGCCTCATTCTAATGGGTTTGATGCACCAAAGTCTAGTGAGGAACACCAAGAGATGTATCCCTCAAACGAGAACTATAAAGACTACCCCTCAAGGCCCTTGTGATACACATTGTTCTCAGGTGAGGGACATCCATTTAGATCCTACAAAAGGGGGTTAGGACTAGACCACTGAGAAGGCAGAAACAAAACATGGCATAGAGCCTCTTTGCAACGGGCACGAAGATGATGATGAGGCCGCTTTAACCGATCATGGGGGCTACTATCTCCCCTCCAGATGAGAAGATACCACAATGTGATACCTTTATATGTTTGAATGTATTTGGACATAAATAATAAAATTGGACACTTTAGAACATGAATTTGTATTAGACAATTGACGGGATTTTGGGGGAATTTTGGATTTCAATGGGAGATGATAGGTTAGTAAAGGTACAAAAGTTTTTTGAGATCTCCTACATACTTTTGTCGCTGTTCGCTTACGCAGGTTATTCCAAACCAATAATTCTGACATAATTATGTTCCTTCAACACAAAACAAAAGGAAAAGAAAAGGAGATGATGAAATTCAAAAGTGATCGGAAATGCATCTCTTTTCAGATCAAGTAAGACAGCTAAGAACAGGACGCATAAAATGGAACACGTATACCTACCACAAGTGTCACTGGTTTAAGATAACAAATGCACAGAATACATACTGATTCCTGAAACCATAAAACGTACCAATGAATCCTTCATGCATCTCTCACACAATAGTAAAGGATGATCAATCATGCATAACGCGAATCACTATTTTAAACAAAACGAAAACTAGTGAATTGCGAAATATTATACTTCACCTGACACAGCCGATATATGCAGATATGTGCAATCTGCAGAGCTAGGATAAGCTTTCTCGAACAACTCAAAACCCTAATAGCATGCGTTTTTGATCAATCTGAAACATGTAGTTAGAAAAAGCAAAGGATCGAATCAGATAGAAAGATGCTGCTAAAGTCTGTTCAGATACATTGAACTACGGCACAAAGGAGACTTGTAGAGGTAGATATACACGCAGATTTAGAGAGATGGAATCTAAAACCGCGAAAGCTGAATTGCACCAGCGGGAAGAAGAAAACTGATGAAAAAGGGCAAAATGGAGGGAGTAGAAAATAAAACCCCTCCAATTTTGCTTAAATTTTAAGATCTATGTTCGGTATTTTTGTAATTAACCTCAACATTGGGGGCTATAAAATAATTAACATTTTCCATTTTTGCCCTTGGTTAATTACCATTTTGCCCCTAGGGTTAAGTAGTTAATTGGTTAAATTGATAATTTAGGGCTTGAACTTTGTCGAGATTTTGAATTTCGGTCTCGAACTATTTTGGGCCCGATAAATTATTCTAACTTTAACGAGATATAACCCACAATGGTAACTCAGTGATAAGAGTCAGATTAAAAAACTAAAAGGTCATGACTCATGAGTTCGAATCCAACTAGAAGCACTTCGAGTTGAAGCGGACCATAACTATAACTATGAAGTGTTTGGCTAGTTTTCTTAATTAAAAAAAACTTAACAAAATATCCCATTTTGAAACACTTTTGGGAACTCAATTTTGGACTTCGTCAGAGTATATTTGAAAATATTAGAAAAAATGTTTTTGTCAAAACTCAAATTCAGATCCAACTCCAACCACATACGCTTTTTAACTAGTCATTTTGGACGAAAAATGAATTTATTAATGAAGTTTAAGCCCGGAATTGCCATTTAGGTCTCGACAAAGTTTGAGCACGATGTTTTCATTTAAGGTCGAACTTAATTTGAATGTTTATTTAAGAATGATAATAGATAGTAATAATATGATACCCGAGGATATTTCATAGACAGAGTTACGATGAATAATTCAAATCGGGTTTGTGGTCAGAAAGAGTATAAATGAAATACCCATAGATTCAGGTTCGGGGATGAATGATAACCCACCCCGAAACCCATACTCATGGGTACATAAAAAATAATTTATATATATATTAAAATTATTCTACTTAATATTTATAATTTTCCTATATTGTTTTTTTTTTATTTCAAATTGATATAGACAATATTGAAAAGAGAAATGTCATAATATTGGGTATTCGAGAGAATTAGGTACTAGATTATTGTGAATGATAACGAGTACTCTACTAACTGGGTAATGAAGTATTCGTCCCTAAATTCAATTTTTATTTTACTACCCAATCCTAACGGGTATCTCTATTTTTATAATCATCATCGATTTGTCGGGTACCCGATCCTCGATTGGTACTCTATTACCCGATTAAAATGTGAAACATAATTTTATTAAATAATAAATAATTTAAAATTAGTAATATCGAAATTTTAAAAATACATGCATTTTTGTGTTGTAAATGTTGAAAAATATAATAATTAATTATGTTGTTACTAGAGTAAAAAAAAAGTTAGAGAAATGTTTTTGAAGAAACAAGTTAAGGGCTAATGTTGAAGATTAAAAGTGAGAAAAATAAATGATATTATATTATTAAAAAGAGAGAAGATGAAGAGTCAAGAGAGAAAATTATTTTGTTATTAAAAAAATGTTAACATTAAAGGTTGGTAAGAGTAAAATAAATGGTATATATTTATTTTGATGATGATGTGGTATATGAAAAGACATCATAAATATTAAAAAATAGTATATATATATATATATATATATTTTATTAATATAGCAGGGTATTAGGTTTGAGATTGATTTTCACACACTTCTCATTTTTTATTCTAAACTCAACTAGGTAATCTTCTCTATCCTTATTTCTGAACCCGATTTAAAATCCCCGAATTTATACTCGGGTAACTACACATATCAAATATATGGATACCCATTATATATCTAATCGGGAAAGTGTAATTACATTGAATTGGGTAAATGATTGTGTACAATATTGCCTTACAAGTGGTGTACCATTGTCATCTCTAATTTTATTAGATACTAATAGATAATTTCTTATAATATTGTGATAATATCATTATTATTATATTAATTTCCTTATATATAATAATATATAAAAATTTATATGGTAAGATATTATCACAATATTATAAATTATTATAATATAATTATTATATTATAATAATTTATTTATAAGTCAAATATAAATATAATGTCTAGATAGTAAAGTTTGAGTCTTTCATTTAGGTGTTTATAAAGTTTGTGTATGAGGTCTTCATCTAGGTCACTTATTTAGTAATTTTTCTATATTAAAATAAAAAAAAATAATAGAGAGAGAAATTGAAGAATAAAATTTAAAAGAAAATGACGTGATATAAAAAGATATAAAAAGAGAGAAATTTTATTACTACGGCATATCAATGTCTTAACCAAATTCTAATTAGTCATATTTCACTAAAATTGAAATTCTCAATGGAGTTTGCCATTTAGGTGATAATAAAGTTCCAGTCTTACACCATCTCAACCCACATTTACAACACCAAAATGGTTTTCCTCCTCCTCAAACCCACACCTAAACCAAAAATCCAAAATGAGTTTATCCTCATTTTCACTCACATAAAAATGTTTGTGTATGTACTTTTCACCTACTCAAAATTTATAAAAAAAAACAAAATGGACCTCCAACTTTATTAATAGGTTAATTTTATATATTTAATATTTTATATAATTATTGATATGTTTTATTTTTTTTATATTTTTTTAAATATCATAAATTTATAAATTTATAATAATGAACAACTTTGATAAAAATAAAATAACAATATACCAAAATAATTTTTAATAATGTTTGTTTTTGATATATTTTTATTTATTTATTTGTATAGTGTACATAATTGAGTTTATTTAATAAAGTTTAATTTGTTATTTTTAATAATGTTTGTATTGATATAATTTTATTTATAATTAATTTTATCATAATTTTATCTAATAGGTTTGTTTGAAAAATATTAGAGTTCAATTTGTAAAGTTGATAAACATATAGGTAATATTGAAAAAGTTGGTGTAAAAAAGAATATTCCAAAAATATTATTTTAAGTTTGAAAATGAAATTTTGAATTAGAGATAAATCATCGTTTGATGGAACACCTGCATTTTGAGTTTAAGAATAATATTTTAAGTTAAAAATAATCTTAGTCATTTATGTGTTTATAAAGTTTGAGTATGATAGGGATTGAAATTGAGTAACCGAAATAGAGAAAATAATGTGACATAGGAAGATAAATTATATTGTTACGACATGTTACTATCTCCTCTCCTTACTCAAATTCTCTCACAATTTTTCTCTAAAATAAAAACATGTTTAGTAAAAGGTTGATCAGTTAATTTTTAATTTATTAAAAAATCATTATTTTCATTTTTTTGTTTAAAAATATTTTAGTCCATCCAATCACTTCTTAGCACCAAATTAAAACAAAATTATTTTCAACATATTTTTAAGGTGATTGGGCTTAGGGTGAGTTCGTACGGTATATATTAATGTTTTATCCATATTTTATACCTTATCGAAAATTTCGATATACATAAAATTCATACATTTACCTTAAATTGATTTCGGTATACAAAAAATTTATACATTTACCTTACTTTGATTTTGGTATACCTTAATTTTGGTACGGTATCAATATTATACCTTTGATACCTAAAAAACATATTAACTTAAAAAAATCAATCTTATTGGTCAGTAGAAATTGCATATATATTGAATAATATTTTAGTATAATTCTATTTTTGATATTATTCAAAAATTATATTTTTATAATTAAATTAATATCAAATATATTTAATTATTTCCCTGTAAGTATTATTTATTATATATATATATATATATATATATATATTAATTTATAAATACTATTTTGATATTTCGGTATATCCCGATATACCAAAATTTTAAAAAATTCATATATTTACCGTACCAATAATTTCGATATCAGTATTATACTTTACCTTTTTTCGGTATACCTAATTGGGTAATGAATTATTCGTCCCTAAATTCAATTTTTATTTTACTACCCAACCCTAACGAGTATCTCTATTTTTATAACCATCATCGATTTGTCGGATACCCGATCCTCGATTAGTACTCTATTATCCGATTAAAGTGTGAAACATAACTTTATTAAATAATAAATAATTTAAAAATTAGTAATATCGAAATTTTAAAATACATACGTTGTAAATGTTGAAAAATATAACAATTATGTTGTTATTAGAGTCTGAAAAATTTTTAAAGAAATGTTTTTGAAGAAACAAGTTAAGGACTAATATTGAAGATTAAAAGTGAGAAAAATAAATGATATTACATTATTAAAAAGATAGAAGATGAAGAGTCAAGAGACAAAATTATTTTGTTATTAAAAAAATGTTAACATTAAAGGTTGATAAGAGTAAAATAAATGATATATATTTATTGTGATGATACTATTGATGTGGTATATAAAAAGACATCATAAATATTAAAAAATAATATATATTTTTTTATTATTAATATAGTAGGATATATGTTTAAGATTGAGTTTCACACCCCTCATCTCCAATTATAAACTCAATTCGGTAACCTTCTTTATTCTTATTTCTGAACCCGACTTAAAATCCCCAAATTTGATAATCGGGTAACTACAAGTATCAAATATTATATATCTAATCGGGAAAGTGTAATTACATTGAAATTGGGTAAATGATTGTGTACAATAATGCATTACGAGTGGTGTACCATTGTCATCTATAATTTTATTAGATATTAATAGATAATTTCTTATAATATTGTGATAATAACATTATTATATTATTATTATATTAATTTCTTTATATTTAATAATATATAGAAATATATATGGTAAAATATTATCACAATATTATAAATTATTATAATAAATAATATATTCATAACCTAAACTATAGGTGATAATAAAGTTTGAGTCTTTGTTTAGGTGTTTATAAAGTTTGAGTATGATGTCTTCATCTTGGTCGCTTATTTGGTATTTTTTATATTAAAAAAAATAAAAATGATAAAGAAGTGGAAATTGAAGAATAAAATTTAAGAGAAAATGACATAAAAAAAAAGAATTTTTTTATTATTGCGGACACAACAATGCCTTAACCAAAATCTAACTAGTCACATTTCACTAAAATTAAAATTCTCAATGGAGTTTTCCATTTAGGTGATAATAAAGTTTAAATCTTACACCATCTCAACTCACATTTACAACCCAAAAATGGTTTTCTCCTCGAACTCACACCTAAACCAAAATCCAAAATCCAAAATGACTTTATCCTATTTTTACTCACATAAAAATGCGTGTGTACGTACTTTCCTAGGGAAATTTGAGCAAATGACCCTAAAAACAGGGTGAATTGCTTTTGGTGAGAGTGAATAAATTAAATAGCGTTGGTGACCTTTTTTTTCTGACGAAAATATCCCTATTGCGTCACGCATCCTCAGGTTGCGTGGAGCAATTTTTTATTTTTTTATTTTTCAAAAATTTTAATTATGAAAATTTTTGGACGAAAATGCCCCAGTTGCGTTATGCAACCGCGTCACGCAATCCCAGTTGCGTCACGCAACCGCGAGACGAAATTTTTTTTTTTGTTGTGTTACGCAACTGGAGTTGCGTTACGCAAGGGTATAATTGTCATTAAAAAAAAGGGTCACCAGCGCTATTTAAATTATGGGTCCGCACTTTTGGTTATTCACCCATCTGTAGGGTCATTTGCTCCGATTCCCCTTTCCTACTCAAAATTTATAAAAAAAAAGGTCCTCCGACTTTATTAATAGGTTAATTTTATATTTTATATAATTATTGATATGTTTTTTATGTTTTATTTTTTTATTAATATTTTTTAAAATATCATAAATTTATAATAATGAACAAATGATAAAAATAAAAATAAAAATAAAAAATAAAAAATAATTTTTAATAATGTTTGTTTTGATATATTTTTATTTATTTATTTGTGTAGGGTACATAATTGAGTTTGTTTAATAAAGTTTAATTTGTTTTTTTAATAATGTTTGTATTGATATAATTTTATTATTCGTGTAATATAATTTGTGTTTGTTTATTTAATAATGTTTAATTTATTTTTTTATGTGTGCATAAATTATTAATTTATATTTAATTTTATTATAATTTTATCTTGAGTGTTTGTTTGAAAAATATTGAGTTCAATTTGTAAAGTTGATAAACATATAACTAATATTGAAAATGTTGGTGTAAAAAGGAATATTCCAAAAATATTTTTTCGGTTTGATAGGACACTTATATTTTGAGTTTAAAAATAATTTTTTAGGTTGAAAATGATCTTAGCCATTTATGTGTCTATAAAGTTTGAGTATGATAGAGAGAGAAATTAAGTAACGAAATATAGAGAATAATGTGACATAGAAAAATAAATTTTATTACTACGACGTGTTACTATCTCTCGTCTACTTACTCAAATTCTCTCACAATTGTTTCTTTAAAATAAAACATGTTTAGCAAAAAGTTGATTAATAATTTTTTAATTTATTAAAAAATCATTATTTTTATTTT
Source organism: Impatiens glandulifera (assembly GCF_907164915.1). Classification (NCBI taxonomy): domain Eukaryota; kingdom Viridiplantae; phylum Streptophyta; class Magnoliopsida; order Ericales; family Balsaminaceae; genus Impatiens; species Impatiens glandulifera. The sequence goes on along the minus strand of NC_061862.1, from coordinate 157,101,567 downwards.
TTATTTAAAAATATTTTAGTCGATTCAATCACTTATTCGCACTAAATTAAAACAAAATTATTTTCAACATTTTTTTAAGGTGATTGGGCTTAGAGGTGGTTGGTACGGCATATATTAATGTTTTATCCGTATCTTATATCTTACCGAAAATTTCGGTATACAAAAAATTCATACATTTACCTTATCTTGATTTCGGTATACAAAAAATTCATACATTTATCTTACCTTGATTTTGGTATACCTTAATTTCGGTACGTATCGGTATTATATATTTGATATCTAAAAAACATATTAAATTAAAAAAAATAAACCTTGTATATATTGAATAATATTTTAATATAATTCTATTTTTAATATTATTCAAAAATTACATTTCTATAATTAAATTAATATCAAATCTATTTAATTATTTCCTTATAAGTATTATATATATATATATATATATATATTTTAATTTATAAATACTATTTTGGTATTTCGGTATAATCCGATATACCAAAATTTTAAAATTTTTATATATTTACCGTACCAATAATTTCGATATCGGTACTATATCTTACATTTTTTTCGGTATACCTTAAAAATCAGTATTTTCGATATATTGCGGTATGACAATTTCGATATACCTATAATATCGATAATTTTTCCCAACTCTAATTGGGTAATAACAAAATATTAGTTTTCAAATAAATTTATTTCTACTTAATTAAGAAATTTAATTAATTATTTTAATATTTATTTTTCATTATCTCTCAATAAATATCCTTACCATATTAATTTGATTCACCAAATATATATTATTTTATATAAATTATATATATATATATATATATATATATATATATATATATATATATATATATATATTTATTCTGATTTGAATTGGAATGAAAATAAAAACTGAAAATTAAATTTGAATTTTGATTTAGAATAAAATCTCAATTAATTATAAAAAATTATTATGATTATTCTTCGTTTCTTTATTAATTAACCTAGAGCAAGATTTTAGAGGTTTAATTATTACCATTAAAATATCGATATAACTATTAAAATCTTATTATTACGTATAAAAATTTTAATTGAGGTAAACTTTTAACTTAGTCAAACTATTACGATTTTAAGTTTATAAATTATTTAATTTTATGATTTTACATAAACAAATTTGTATTTACATTTTTAAATTTTATTATTATTTTTTTAATTAAAGGAGAATTTGCATGACACCCATAACCACCAACCCGCTTAAACTCAGATAGTTTTCAGATAGAATTAAACCTATGACATTTTGGTCTCTTAAGCCGACTCTTATTCGCTGAACTTTTTAATAAAAGTTAAACTTTTCATTAAAGAAAAAATTATTGTAAATGTGATAATCATTCAAAAAGAAAACAAAATCAAAGAAAATTAGATTTTAATAAGTTAGAAGAAGTCACATTTTTTACATATTCTTTTTCTTTTATTCTGGATAGCTACGAGAGAATATAGAGAATGAATAGATTAAATTTGATCTTAGCACTGTCATGTTTTTTGTTCTTAAAAAATTCTACGATTCCTTCCTTTTTCAAAGCTTTCATAATGGGACACTAATAGGCTAATGGTCCTTTTGGAACACTTCCACTTAACTTTGGTAAGACAAGCTTCCCCCCCCTAGTTGTGAGCTTCACCTTTTCTTCATTTGTAAGAATATTTTCCCAAAACATTTAAGAACCAAACTTATGTTTTTTCTTCTATATATTTGGATTAAATTTTAAACTAATTTGATAAATATATATATATATATATATATATATATATAATAATGTTTAATTTCAAAATTTCCGAATTATCGGGTCGAGAGCTATGATTAATTTTGATATATATGTGATATTAAATGGACACTTGAGTCGGATTGTGGGTTGACCCGCTCATAAACTTAAAACAGTTAAAAATAAAATTAAAAATGTTATATGTATGTTTCGAACATGCAACATAACAAAACAAGTACAATTATTTAACTAACTAAACTAATAAGACTATATATTTAAAATTCAACACCAAATTTGATAAACGTTGGACATTCTTAACAATATAAGTTGATATTTTTAACTAATTAATATATATATATATATATAATAATGTTTAATTTTAAAGTTTCTGGATTGCCGGGTCGAGAACTGTGATTAATTTGGATATATATGTGTGAGTAATGAATATTTGAGTCGGATTGTGGGTTAACCCGCCCATAAACTTAAAATTGTTAAAAAAATAAAATTAAAATGTTATAAGTATGTTTCGAATTTACAACATAACAAAAATAAGTAAAACTCTCTAATAAACCCTTTAATTTATATATATATATATATATATATATATATATATATATATAAATATATATATATATATATATATATATATATATATATATACACGAAATTTTAGTTAATTATGAAAGAATTTGACATATTTATTTATTTTTTATTTTAATAATAAATCTAAATAAATAAAATTAATAATTTAAAATTTAGTTTAAACAATAATAAAAAAATCAACTTAATATAATTTAAAAATAAAATTTAATTTAAATATATTTAAATAATTAGTTTTATTAAATATTTTAAAAATACAAATATTATATAAATTATATATGCATACACAAAATTATAAATATAAATTAACAATCTTAAGTGGTGGTTGAAGTATTAATGTCACATATTAACATAATTAATATTTATTAAATATTTTTACAAATATTATATATATAAGTATTTTTTAATTGTTAGTTATATAAATTATATATATACATACACAAAATTGTAAATATAAATCAACAATATTAAGTGGTTTAGTGGTTGAAGTGTTAATGCTACATAATGATATTTGGTTAAAATATGTGATAGAAATATATCAAAGTGAAAGGTTAAGATCACAGTATAAGATATCTTATTAGAGTGGATAAATGTGAAATGAGATGGACTAATCAGTTAAAGTGTCAGATTCAGATTGTTTATTGTAAAATATGTGAGGAGATGGATTGTTTGACCAAAATAAAAATAAAGTCTCGAGATGAGATTTTTTGGTTAATCGAAGTAAGTAAGGTCACGCTATGAGAGGTCAATTGAGTGATTGATAGGTCAAAGTGAGGGTAAAAGAGATAGGTAACGTTGGAGATGGTTGATTTGACCGAAATGAAATCGTGTAAGGTCACACAATATGAGAGGTTAATTATGGTGTGAATAAATGTGGAATGAGATGGTTAGTTATCCGAATTGATGATAAAAAAGTCAGGTTGTATATTGTAAAATATGTGAGGAGATTGGTCACGAGATAAGAGATCAGTTGGGGATTGGTGACCAAAGTGAAGAGTAAAAGAGATTGGTAATGTTGGATATGATTAATTTGACCGAAGTGAAAGTGTAAGGTCTCATATGAGAGGTCGATTATTGGGGTGGATAAATGTGCAATAAGATGGATGGTTAGCCGAATTGAGGATAAAGAATGTCGGATTGTATATTGTAAAATATGTTAAGAGATGAGTTGTTTGACGAAAATGAAAACAAGGTCTCGAGATGAGAGGTCGATTGTGAATTGGTGGATAAATATGGAATAAGATGGTTAATTAGTCAAAGTGAAAGTAAGGTAACGAGATGAGATGTCAATTGGGGTGGATAAATGTGGAATAAGATGTATGGTTAGCCGAAGTGAGGATAAAAATGTCAAATTATATATTATAAAATATGTGAGAAGATGAATTGTTTGATGAAGTGAAAGTAAGGTTTTCGAGAGATTATAGATCGACTGTGATTGATGGATAAATATGGAATGAGATGATTTTTCATTAGTCGAAGTAAAAGTAAGGTAAAGAGATAGAGGTGGATTGAGAAAGAAATTGATATTTCTGGTTTAAAATATGCGAGAAGATTAGTTGTTTGACCAAAATAAATTTAATGTCACGAAATGAGAATTCCGATTTGAATTTGTAGATAAATGTGGATGAAATGGTTAATCAGTTTGAGTGTTTTAAGCTCGCGAGATGAGACGTCGATTGAGCATTGATGGACTAAAATGAGGGTAAAAAGAGATTGATAATGCTTAAAAAATTTTATTTGACCCAAGTGAAAGTGTAAGGTAACTAGATGAGAGGTTTATTAGGAAAAAAATATGTGATGAGATATGTGAGAAAATAAGTTTTTTGTCGAAATGAATAAAATGTGAAATTAGAATGTTTTATTTTAATATATTATTCGTGATTTATTAAGAATTTTAAACATTAAAATACATATTATTATATTTTTTTTAGTAATTTATTTTGTTTATATTTTTATACGTGTGCAGTGAGAATTTTTTTTAGTTATATTAAAGTATATATATCGATATTTATAAAACAATAATTAAACTATAATAATACAATATTTTTTAAATTATAAAATAATTTATTCTTGAATGAATAACACAAATCCGTTGTAGTCTAGTTGGTCAGGATACTCGGCTCTCACCCGAGAGACCCGGGTTCGATTCCCGGCAACGGAATATTTTTATTAATCGATATTTGAGTTAACAGTTCGATTAATGAATAATTTTATCTAATAATTTAATTTTCTGCCATATATACCTTTCTCTTTTTATTTTTTTTACTAAATCATTACTAAATTTGAATAAAATATTATTGTTATACACTTAAAAGACAACATTTTACGATAAACTCTAATACAAGAGAAACATACTATTGTCAAATTCGTTGTTAAATAGTTTTTTTTGTGCTCAATCAATATTAAAATTTTTATACATTGGGAGACAATAATCTACAATAAACTCTAATACAAGAAAGAAACATTATACTACTGTGACTCTATTAAAAGAAATATGTCTGGTAGACTCTTCAAATCAACATTTTATTTTGGTAATTTTTGTTTCTTCGTATATTGTAATTATATGATTTCTTCTTATACTTATATATATATATATATATATATATATATATATATATATATATATATATATATATATATATATATATATATATATATATATATATTTCTTTTAATTTGAGGACAATATACTTAACAATAACAATGTTGAATTATTTGATTTTTTTATTAGTTCTTTTTTACGTTGATACTAGTTTTAATATCTATTAGTATATCGCTTATATCCTCTCTTCTAGTCTAGCGACAATTAAAGATGAATATTAACCCTAGGTTCGAGCCTATCAAGTAACAAATTATGCGTCTAATTAAATAGTTAAGTGTGTTTGTGAGTTACATACTTAATCCGTTATTCTATTTTTTTAGTATGTAGCTAATGCGTTGTATGATTTATATTGTAAATATTATATTTAACATGTGTAGAGACCTAAATTTATTCTTATACTTATATATATATATATATATTTATTTATTTCTTTCAATTTGAGGACAATATACTTAACAATAACAATGTTGAATTATTTGATTTTTTTATTAGTTCTTTTTTACGTTAATAGTTTTAATATCTACTAGTATATCGCTTATATCCTCTCTTCTAGCCTAGCGACAATTAAAGATGAATATTAACCCTAAGTTCCTAGGTTCGAGCCTATCAAGTAACAAATTGTGCGTCTAATTAAATAGTTAAGTGTGTTTGTGGGTTACATACTTAATCCGTTATCCTATTTTTTTAGTATGTAGCTAATGCGTTGTATGGTTTATATTGTAAATATTATATTTAACATGTGTAGACACCTAAATTTATTCTTATACTTATATATATATATATATATTTATTTCTTTCAATTTGAGGACAATATACTTAACAATAACAATGTTCAATTATTTGATTTTTTATTAGTTCTTTTTTACGTTGATAGTTTTAATATCTACTAGTAGATCGCTTATATCCTCTCTTCTAGCCTGACGACAATTAAAGATGAATATATTAACCCTAAGTTCCTAGGTTCGAGCCTATCAAGTAACAAATTGTGCGTCTAATTAAATAGTTAAGTGTGTTTGTGGGTTACATACTTAATCCGTTATCCTATTTTTTTAGTATGTAGCTAATGCGTTGTATGGTTTATATTGTAAATATTATATTTAACATGTGTAGACACCTAAATTTAACAATTCCCAATTTAAATAAATAATAATAATTTTGAGCTATTCTTGAGAAATAATAATAAAAAATTCAAACAATACTTAAGCTAAAAACTTAAATTAAATTGGCATAAGTCATTGACTCAGCCCAAGCCCAATCCCAAGCCCAAGCCCAAGACAAGACCAAGCCCAAGCCCAAGTCCAAGCCCAAGCTCAAGTCTCAACAAAATGCCAAACCCAAGCAAGAGGCAAGGTCCAACGCCAAAAAAGACCCAAATGACTAGCCTATGATTTAATTAAATAAACAGAAAAGTCAAGGACCTCTTTAAACTAAGCGAAATAGCTGAGGGGTTCTGCACACGTTTAAGAGGGCAAGATGCCCTCATTTATCAAATAAACCCATAATAAGAGTTGAATTGTCTCGTTTGGGACGGTTTTTTCTGAAACCAAACAGGGATGGGTGGGATAGTATTTGTGTCCTCCGCCCCAATTTCACCCTGATTCTGCCCCGAACACTATAAATATAATTATATATATATATATTAAATCACTAATATACTTATTTATTATTATATTTTATAAGAGTTATAAGTTTATTTTTTTATTATAATATAAAATTTCAATTTATTACCATATATATTATATTAAAAAATTAGTTTATATATGATACCCATGATATCGGGGAAGTGTAATTATATTGAAATTTTATTAGATAGGAATATATAATATTATAATATCATTATTATTATATTAATTTCTTTATATCTAATAATATATATTTATATTATCACAATATTATAAATTATGATATTATATTATAATAATTTATTTATAAGTTAAATATGTCTATAGGATAGACCTAACCTAATATGTAATTTTAAATATATCATTCAATACAATATTTTTTATATTTTTTTAAATGATAAAAATGATTTCTAAGATATCAAATATTACGAATTTTATTATAATTTAAAACGTTTTAAGTTGAAAAATATTATATGATTAATAAGATACACCAAAACACGAGATATTATATGAGACAATACTATAAAAATGTCAAAATAAGGCCTTCAAACTAATCACATTTTCACTAAAATTGAATTCTCAATAGGGTTTGTCTTTTTAGGTGACAATAAAATTTGAGTCTTAGCCGTGTCTATAAAGTTTGAGTATAATATCTCCATCTAGGCCACTTATTTCGTATTTTTTTTTTTATTTTATTAAAATAAAGATGAGTGATAGAAAAATGAAAATTGAGAAAAAACCGTGACATAGAGGAATACATTTTATTATTTACCCAAATTCTCACTACTAAAATAATAACATGTTTAGTAAAAAATTGATCAATTATTTTTTAATTTATTAAAAAATCATTCTTTTCATTTTTTTATTTAAAAATATTTTAGTTGATTCACTCATTTCTTCATATCAAATTAAAACAAAATTATTTTCAACATTTTTTTAACATTTTTTTAATGTGACTGGACTATAACAAAAGACTAGCTTTAAAGTAAATTTATTTCTTTTTAATTAATTATTTTTATATTCATTTTTCATTATCTCTCAATAAATATCCTTACCATATTATTTTGATTAACCAAATATATATAAATTTAAATAAATTATATATATATATATTCTAAATTGAATTGGAATGAAAATAAAAACTTAAAATATAAATTTAAAATTTTATTTAGAATAAAATCTCAATTAAATATAAAAAAATATTGTGATTATTATTGGTTTCTTTATTGATTAACCTAGAACAAGATTTTAGAGAGGTTGAATTATTTTAATTAAATTCTTATTATTAGGATTCTAAATTCATATACAAATTTTGATTGAAGTAAACTTTTAAACTATGATTTTACATAAATGAATTTGTATTTATATTTTTTATTTTTTTTTTATTTTTGAAAATTAAAGAATAACTAAAATGACACCACATTCATATTCACTCGCTTAAACTCAGAACGTTTATAAATTAAATTGAACTCGTGACTTTTTTGTCTTTTAAGTCGACTCTTATCATTGAACTTTTTAATAAAAGTTAAACATTTCATTAAAAAAATGATTGTAAGTGCGATAATCATTCAAAAAGAAATAAAAAACTGAAAAGAAAAATAAAATATAAGAAAATTAGATTTCAATAACTTCAAAGAAGTCACATTTTTTTTTTATATTCTTTTTCTTTTCTTCTCGATAATTATGAGAATAAATCATATAATCTTATCAATGTCGTTTTTTTCCTTCAAATATCCTATGATTCTTTTTCAAAGCTTTCCTAATGGGAGCTGATTGTATATGTACTAATGGGCTAATGGTCCTTTTGGAACACTTTCACTTAATTTTGGTATGACAATCTTCTCCCCACTGTGAGCTTCACATTTTCTTCATTTATAAGAATATTTTCCCAAAACAATTAAGAACAAAACTTATGATTTTTCTTCTATATATTTATGGATTAAATTTTAAACTAATTTGATAAATTTTATTAACAAATGAAAATGAAAATATGGGTAAATAAAATCAAATCAAATTCACAATAAATTCAAATGTGAATTAAACGTATATTTGAATCAATTAATTTGTTAATTACTTAATTAACATTAAATGCTTATAGGAACAATTAATAAAAAAATGTTATTAATTGTTATTGTAACTTAAATGAGTTTATTTATATTAATTTATTGATAATTAATTTAAAATATTATTCTTAACAAATTAAAAATTAAGTAATTGTAAAAACATTACAGAGAGAATCAAAGTTAACCATTGGATTAATGAATATTTTATCTAATAATTTAATTTTCTGCAATATATATATATAGATATATTATTTAAAAAAAAAAAACAGTATTTCATTAAAAAAAATTTAAAAAGTGGGATGATCAAAAATCAAAACTAGACAAATTCTAACTTTGAATATAAGCTCACAAACAAACGAACATAGAGTTTATGAATGGTATCAATCAAACAACGGTACAAACAAATATTAACGTGTCAATCTTTAATATTATTTTCATATTCGCCTTGTAGATAACGTTGCTTTCTTTCACGTCCTCTTTTTGCTCATACTTCACGAAAGATGATTTAATTATAGCAGATGATGATGCATGTATGCTTTCATATATTGTTAAGTCTATCTCTGTATGAACCTGTACTGATCCAATAAAAGAAAAAACTTTTTCAGAATTTCAGGGTTTTTATCAATATTTTTTTATGCTTAAGTTTTGCGAGTTTGAGTATCAACAACTCTCGTTTCCTCATCACTCTTCTCTTATGTTATTTCTTTGTTTTTTCTTTTGCTTGTTCCTCTTTCCTGTCTTCATATTGAACTTCTTCAACATCCTCTATTTTTCAATTTCATTGTTTTTTTCATTCTACGCTTCTTCCTTGATTTCTTCCTATGCATTTTCCTCATTTTTGTCTTTTTTATCATTGTCATTGAATTTCACAACATGCTCTTCCATTCTTAATTTTTCCGTTTCATTTTCTTGCCTTTCCGTTTCATGGGATTTCAGGATTTTCTGTTATTTCTCAATTGATTTTGCACATTTAGTACTAGCATGTTGAAAAATATTACAAAAAATACACCTATTTAGCCTCAATTCATATGAGATTTCTATGACTGTGGGCTTTCTCTTCCTATCAACAATTGTAATGTTCTTTGGCAGTGTACTTAGAGGATGCACTTCAATTCTTATTCTAGTAAAAATAAGATTCTCTCCTCCCTCTATAATTGAGCCCATATATAATGGTTTTCCTAATAGACTAGAAAAGTGACTTAAAACTTCTGCATTATACATGTGTTTTGGGATGTTTCTAAGCTTGAACCATATTTGAGTTGTTTCCTTTAATTTGCTTAGAAGACTCAATTTTTCAGACCATCTATAGTTGGATCTTGTACAAGTTTTTTCTCATTCTCGTTTCCTTCTAAAAAAATCACCCCAACTTTAAGGGCGGTTTGTGCGATCCAAAAATTATCGATCCCATGCCTTACCTTCCTCGTGTGCTCTCGCGGTAGGAGACGAGAGATTTTTATGGTAGGTTCGATCCGTGCACTATTTTTTAAGAGAAAACGTTTTTCGTGTGTTAAGCGAGCTATGTTAAAGAACTCAATGACTTACATTCCTCTACATCCCATAAAGAGTGGAAAGGGACGAGAAACCGAAAATAGAGTTCTTTAGCATAAACATTTTGAATTGGCCCATACAGGTTTCAAATCAATCCACTCGCGGATGTATCGATTTAATTGACTTTAGAGTCATCATTTTAGTTTTTTCTCAAAAAACTAAAGAAAAGAAAATCAGAGATTCGTTTTAAGAGTTCGGTGTTTAGTTACGTATTAAGAAAGAGCTTAAGACGTTATGTTCTATACGCTTGTCTTTACAGACAGTCTCTACTCCTAAGTAATTGGTCAGTTGATGTTTGAAGGATGGTTACGTTTTCATTCTGAGTTCAGAACTATTTTGTTTGTGTGAGAAAATCTTAATCATTTTGTAGGGGCTAATCATATTCACGAGGCATAGACAAGGTTAAAGTAATGAAGAGCATGAGGCACAATTCCTGGGGAAGAAAAAGATCATGATTGATGAGGATCCAAATCAGAGATTAAAAATATATTCTTTTAAATGAAGAAGAGGGAATAAATTCATTAAAAATCCTGAACGTTTCTCTACCTATGCCTTAGCTTAGGATTTAAAGGAGACATGTTTTTTTCAGTCCTAATATGCATCTAGACTAAAACATTCAGAAAGCAAAATGTTCATTTAGGTCTAGCAAAAGTACCTGTAGCGTAGATGGTAAAATATGAACCGAAAACCGATAAACAATTCGGGTCGGCAATGACTTAAACCTGTAACGTGTCCATCAAGATTTCAGAATTATTCTAAAATTTTCATAATATTTTTAAGTCACTTGTAGCACCAATTATGGACACACATAAGATGAGGTAAAATGACCAAATTGCTCACTCATATTAAATGAAATAAACATGCCTTTTGCCTTATCAAAATAAACCAAGTAATCAAACCAGATCAGGACCAGGACGAGCTAATGATTTCAGAATGAAAAAACTACACAATCCAGCTTACGGATTAGGATTCAAATCGAATATTAACCAGATTTAGGACCTTGTGTAACACCTTTGATTTTCTTCAAGTTACTTTTCAGCTTAACAGATTCTAAAACTGCTAATTATGTATTTGGTTTTAATTACCTCCAATCTGAAACTAAACGCTTAGGAAATCGAAATATAAACTCAATGATTTATCAACCACATCACAATCCTAGAACAAACAAACAAACAAACAACCAGAACTCAAACTCATCTGCATGAACATGACCGTGATCGATCGGATTGAGGATGCATCAATTAAAAACATTATGATTCTTATAATCAATCAATCAATCATGATTCATCATAAGCGTGATTCCTTCTTATATGAATCACCATTAATCCATAGAATCAGGCAACTTAGCAAAATTAAACTGATTAATCCAAAGCTTAGTTTAAGAGTTAATCGATCTTAGAAGCTCCAACCCCTCCTCTTCCAAGCTTAGAACTCTCTTTCTAATTTTTTTCTCTTCAGTTTGGTCACTATTCATCCCAAAAGCAGGTCCAGTCCAGTGATCAACTATTTATTCCTCTTCTCTATTGTGTCGTCGTCTGTGATAACTTAGAATATTAGGATATCCATTTATTTCTATATTCTATATATATTTATCAGACTTGATGATTTGGGCTCTCTGACTAATTAAACTCTTTACAAATATATATATTCAAGTTTTTGACTTAGCGTTTTCTTATCTGTGAGAGACAGTACATATAAAGCATTGTATTAATCTTTAAATATGTGTGATTGTTTGTAAGTTGAATAGACTGTATATATTCAACAAGTGTTGTGTACTAGAAATTCGGAAACAGGCAGTGTCTAAATCCTAGTTGTCCAACTGGATTTGTATAAGCGTTGTATTCAAACCAAAATCTTCTAGTGAATATTTTCCTAAGGTTGAGAAGAATATCCTTTTCAAAATCGAGAAGAAGGGGTGACGTAGGAGAGTTTCCTTCGAACATCCATAAACAACTCTTGTGTCTTGTGTTCTTTTCTTTCTGAATCTTCCAACCATTTATTTGTCGCTTCAAGTCAAAACAAACAATTCCGCATTTGACTTTGTCAAGAGTTTGTGACGGCTTGTGTAAAATAAAAACCATATAATCAACCTCTAACAGGGTTATTATCGACAAAAGTGTGTATAAGCGTTTAACGTTGCGAGACCCCGTTTCTTTCGACAATCCCGATCCTAACAAAGTTATTCAAATATATATCATATACTTTAATAATCTATTATGTATATTATAATATTTAGTCTATCTACAAACAAAAAAAATATAAATGTTGTGTCATTTTTAAAAAAAGATTAAGACATTATAAAAATAAATGAATAATTAAGCAATGAACAAAATTATCAAACTATTGGTAATTAAGTATGTCAATTTGAAATCTTCCCTCGATAATTGAACCGAATTATCTTGTTGGGATGTTTTTTCCTCTGTTCGACCTGTACTTGATCGAGAATGGGACGGAAATGGTATTTGTATCTCCGCCCCCGATTTTACCTTAATTTAGGGTAAACACAATTAATATATAAAAGGAAAAAAGCTCACTTAGACGTATGTACTTGTACAGCTAGCTCACTTAGACGTATGTACTAATAAAAGGTCATTTAAACATATGTACTATCAAAAATTGGCTCATTTAGCCTCTTTTAATAACCATGGTTAACTTTTAGTTTTAAATTTATATATTTATTAATTAAATTTTAATACATTTTCTCTCTCCTTCTTTTTCATTAATTAAACAAGTAATTTATTTTATTTTTAAATCTTTTTATTACTTTAATATTAATTTCTCTATTATATTTTATCTTCCTTTTTTATTAGTTTTTATTTCTCAATCTTTCTTAAATTCTCATTTTTTTTTAATTTAACAACTTATTTATGAATTTTATATTTTATTGTAATATTTTTTTAAAGAGTTTTTTCTTATTTAATTTAATATAATAAAAATAAAAAAGAGTTTTTTCTTATTTAGTTTAATATAAATAAAAATGAAATTAATAATTTTTTATTTAATTTTTATTCACGACTTATATTAGTAGTAAAGGAATTGTTTTATCTAATATTTGATTATTACTCTTTTAGTGTTTGATAATTGAGTTTTTATTATTATTCAATTCTTAATTCTTAATTAATTTATTTTTGTGTTGAAGGTTTTTTTATTGTTGAAAGAATTTTCATTGTTATATTCAATTATTAGGATCAAACAATTTTAAAATAATTAATAATTAATGTAAATATAAAAAGAATATATAAAAAAGAAGAAATATAGAGTTAAAATAATTAATGATAAATGTTTGTATATATAAAATAAAATTAAAATAATCAATTATAAATACTCATATAGAAATAATAAAAAATTATAAAAAATATAAAAATAGAAGATTCATTTATTAGTAATAAATGAAATAATAAATGAAAAGGAAAGAGAGAGAAAATATATTAATATTTAATTAATAAATATGTAAATTTAAAATTAAAAGTTAACCATGGTTACTAAAAGAGGCTAAATGAGCCAATTTTTGATAGTACGATACGTTTAAATGAGATTTTATTAGTACATACGTTTAAGTGAGCTAGTGGTACAAGTACATACGTCTAAGTGAGCTTCCTATATAAAATTACTAATATATTTATTTATTCATTATATTTTATAAGAATTTTAAGTTTATTTTTTTATAATAATATAAATTTTTAATATATTATCATATAATTTTATTATATAAAATATTTTTTTAGAATATGATATAAAAGATACTGTGCATGGATTTCTCGAAATGTAATGGACAAGAAATGTTGTAAAAGAAAATTACAAAGTAAAACAGAATGAAAAATGTTAAATGCATTTCAGCCCTATTATCATTCTATTGGTATCCCTGATAACAATTTTTTTTAGGAAGTAAATATTTATTAAAAAAATTAATGTTTTCATCAACTTCTCATTTAATTTTTTTTCATATAATTGGACAAACATAATCATTCACTTTGCATTTTACTTTTGACAACTTTTAAAAATAATTTAAAATTTTAATTACAACAAATAACATACTTTTAAATATAAAAATCTAACATAATTAAAAACCTTCCCTTCAATTTAAAGTATAACATATTTTTAAAACAAAACATAATATTTACACTATCAAATTATAACATTTGTAATAATCCTTCAACATTCAAATTATATATATATATTTTTTATTTTAAAAACTTGCACTAACCAAAATACTGACACACAAACTATCCAAAAAATTCAAATTATCAATTAAAACAACAAATTATCCATACTTTATTTTTTAATAAAATTTAAAATATTAAATACATATTTTTTATATTAACCCAAATAATTCCCTTTAATTTATGTTTCAAATAACCCAAATAAGACTACCTTAATAATAAAATATTAATGTATTTGATTAAAAAAATAAAAATCATTCACATCAAAGCTATAACTTATCCAAGAAAAAAAATATTAAACAATCATAATATAGTCTGGATTTAACATTTCCAAAGTAAAGGATTATAAAAAAGAATTTTACAAAAAAAAACATTCACCACTTATTATATTTGATTGAAACAATGAAATATTGAATACTCCAGCCAAAAAAAAGAATTTAAGCGAAAGTATCGGTTTTTTTGTATGGCCAGTAGAAATATTTACTTATATTATCGCACTGTTCAGGCTCAATCTCCGCCGGCTCTCAAGAAAACAAGTGACCTTCTCATCCTCTGTAAATCCATTATCGAGAAAACAAGTTATTTCATAAAAGTTGTAACTTTTATTGACATGAAAACTTACCTCTAATGTATCTCTCATTTGAAGGAGCTGCAATCTTTCAGATGGCCTTCGGTTTGTCAAAGTAGCAAGCTGTAGTAGAAAAAGAAAAGATCAGAACTTCGGAAAAACAAACATTTTGTCAAATCTTATGAACTTACCCAAAAACTGAAGCGTTCAGGATCGCGTGTTGTAGGCATTAGTGATTCGAATTTATCTAGTTCCAAAAGTCTTCTTCTATCTGCAACAAATATCTGATTCTTAGGAAAAAAAATTCAGATCCTTATCCTAAACTTGACAATTTGAATGGAAGTAAATTCTTTGTCACCTAGATGCTGTTGAGCTGCTTCTCGTGCAGTCCTCATCCATGAACGAGCAAAGGCAGCAGCATTATTCGTCATTTCCTGTAACTGCAAGAAAACATACAGACACATTAAAAACCATGTAATAGGGAAATGTGTGAAATTTCAGAGAAGATTCGAAATGAGATTATTGAACTTGTTGAATTGAATACAAAACCGTCATAATCTGGTTTATATAGTAGCAGCTCTAAACTAGAAACTGCTTTTAATAAACATTAACTGCAAATTAGGTATTATTATTTTTATACAAAATGGAGCTGAGGAGACTTAAATCAGACCATCTTCCAAGTATTTGTCATCTGCCTAATTAAACAATCTCATTAAAAAAATTCCAAAATAGATATCTTAGATACCAATCTTAAGGCTTGAATTAGATACATGTTTATACACTTCTCAATAATAACTACAGGAAACATTTTTTTTATACATTCATAAAATTATCATTACCTTATCCTTAAATAATTTGCTTTTATTCTATTAGTATTGTATCAGCAAGCTTCAAATTAATTCCTTAATTGTCTAACCAATTTTTGTTAAGGAAAAGAGAGAATCTAATACTCACATCTATCTGTTCTTTTGTTCCTTCTGCGGGGTATAAATCTTGCACCCACTGGACCTCAGCAACACGATATCTTTGGAATAGAGAATATAAAAACAAGTTCAGAGCCGGTAAAAACGAGTTCCAAGGAAAGTAATAAAATAAAAATTAAACCAACCCATCTTGATCCCAATTGCGGATGATAAGAAACCTTCTACGGCTCTCAAGCTGCATTGTAACGTTTTACAAGACTTAGAGAACACATTTTTTAGCAAACAAGAATTCAGAAGCAATTTCTCAAGCTTCGGGCTTTTAAAGATGTAGTAACTGAATGAAACATAGTATTCTTATTCTACCTCTAGAAAGAAACGCCCATCAGGAAGTGGCTCGCACCTGTAGTTATTTACGACTAATAAATTCAACAAGGAAAAAAGTATGTAAAATGAAGATAATTATAATCTGTGTAAAGCCTAACACCTACTCAGTAACCTCCACTTCACAAGCAAAATCTGCTATAGAACCTGTTGATGCATCAAGGATTGCCTGCATGATCAATAGACCAAGGCCAGAGAGTCAGACAAGAGGATAGGAAACAAGGAACATAAAGAAAAGACCAGCTATATAATCTACCATTCCCATTCGGCGATTTCCTTCCATTATCCTCCTCACCTGTTTGAGACCAAAAAGTAAGATAACCATCCTTTGTAGGGTGCATATAAAAGAGATGAAACATAACAATATTCCAGATTTAGCAGACCATTTTACTGAATATTCCAACATACCCTTTAACTCATTGACATTTGGATTGTTTGATTATATTCGCACCAGAAAAAATAACTAATGACTGCGTTTACAAGCCATTCTGTAATGCTATATTTAAAAGTACGCTGCTTAATAAGTGTGAGCATGGGATGCCAATTATATCAAGATGCTCTTAAGCCTGTTGGATCCCATCTTATTCTTCACAAAAAATCTTTCTGCATCAAAACCTTTTCCCCACATCTTTAGGAAAACTTTTTATTCCACCATTTTATATCAAATCACCCCACCAAGAAAATATAAGTTAGAAATAAACTTAAATCTTTGTCCCTCTCCTAAACAGGGGTTTATTCTACACTTTTACATAAACCCCTTTTCTATTTAATATTGACTCAAATGGACATGAATTGGATTGATATATTAAAGGAGAATTAAAGGTAATATCCTCCCCCCTTTTGGTTGTCATTCTGTCATGGGTCATTTGATGTGAGCCCACTTAGAAAGTCTGTATTCCCATCCCCTTTCTGCTAAGTCTCACTCCCTTTCTCTAATATATCATCCCCTTCTTAAGTTGTAAGCCCTAATCTCTATTCTCCTTTTGGAGTATCAATATTATAAGTGTTAACACATTCCCTATTCAAATGTCTTGTTATTCATGACATATGTTAATTACATTGCCACATTCTCACAGATCCACATTAACAATAATTATTTGCTTAAAACAAGAGTTCCCCTTTTTAAAGAAAACAGACAAATTTACATGATCAATCCTGCAAACTCTCTCATAGACGACACCAGTGAACAAGGCCAACAAAGTAATAAATAAGTCAAATCTTCCAGTGAACTTATAAAAAGTACTTCACGAAAAAGAAGCGAACAGACACAAACTTACCAGAAGTCTATAACGAGGTTCAAATATGTTGAGCTGAAATTTCTGGCATGGAAGAACTACATCCATGACAAAAAGAGGCATGAAATCCGCGCCATGGTATATCGTACTCTCATGCTCCAACTTCCTTTCAGTATACTCCTCTGGGAAGATCTTTTGTATAATATTGTTCAGTGTGACACTGATCCAAAATTAGAAAGTGTTGTTATATAGTACAATTGAATTTGAGGTTCCATGACTAAATATTTTTGTGTTGTATTGTATCTAACTAAATTTTGGAGACAAATTAGAGGTTAGAGTAACTCATTTATATGAAGTAACTAACTGGATTTCTAGTTCAGGTAATTTGTTTCCATTGTCCCATTAATTTTTATATAAAAAGTTTTAGCAATATGTAGTCTCCAAGAGCTCGTTTAATATAAGATTTTTTGGGAATATTTTGAGATTTTACCCTGTTTTTTTAGAAATTCTCTCTATATCACATCACTATCATTCTAACTATCAAATCACTCATTTCATTAATTAAAATACTAAAATATCCTTACTTTATTTTTATAAAATTTAAATACAAAATGGCATTATAGTAATTCAACCAATTAAAAACCCAAATAACCTACATTTTTCATCAAACAAGGTCTTTTGGACAAAATCCCAGAAAACCCTCAAATAACCAACAAGCTCCAATAGGAAAACTAAACTAGTTTCCCAAAACAGATCATTTGCGTGTCTAGAAGTAGTAAACTCACCTGGTCGAACATGTTTTCGGACAAATAAACAAAATTGTTCTGCATAATGGACACCTGTTACCTAGAAGTTTTTGTTTCAAGTAAGTAATTACTAAATAACCATGAATTATATTACACAGAGCTCTCTTAGAAATCACCTCGATCCATTGACTGGAACAGGCATGACCGGCAGAAAGAATGCCCACAAGGTGTAGTTACAGGTTCATATAATAACTTCAGGCAAAGAGTGCAATCAAAGTCATCAGTACGCTCTGGTTTCGTAAGGATCTTCCTGGAAACATTGTCTGTTTCCTTCTCTAAAACCTTAAGCGGATTGCTACATATTGCCAGATAAAATATTAAGTATACTCATCCAAAGTAAATAAATAACCATAAAGTACTTATTTTCTCATTAAACTGGGTTAAGGGGCAGAGCATAACTACCTTAGAGGATCGAGCTGAAGACCTGAATTAATAACGTCACGGGCAAGTTCATATTTTTCTAACTGTCAATTATTATCAATGTAGAGTCAGAAAATATACTGATAAAAATCTGGAGATTATTTAGGTACTGTCGAGTTTGAGAAAGACCACTAGAGGAAACCATTCCCGTATATTCAAAACCAAAGAAAGCAGGAAATACTAAAAGATAAGGAAGGTAACTAATCTCTTAGCTAGTAAATCCATTTATACAATATATCTGGTAAATACATAAACTAGTAGATAAAAAGTTCACCAAATAGAAATATGAAACACAATATAAAATAGTGTTCTTACCAAGATTAGTGCATTAGCTTTCATAATGTATGACTTTATTGAGTTACTGCGAAGGCTCATCACCTTCTCAGCATCCATTAGTGCAAACTGAAATGATGTGAAAGTATAAGCAATATGAAGGCAACAGCTGTAGGTAAAGTCATCACCAGGTTTAGGAAAAATTATGTAAAACATACTTCTGCATGTGTAGTAGGATCTAACCCACGCAAAGGCCTATATTCAGAAGCTAACGGAGGTCTGCCTTTCAGAAATTGGCAAAGCCTGTATACAGTAAAACGAACACTGTCAGCAATGCCTATATAGTAGAAATGATATTCCTAAACCTTATGCTATTTTGAAACAAGGAGTTAAAAAAACTGCATTATAATTGTGACCAAGGATCCACCTTAGATACGCATTGCATCGATTGCTGAGAATGATAGGATCCCCTGGTTTGATAGCATGCGCTGTAGAGTAACAAAGAATTGCCTAAAGAAACATCAGAATTCATTATCAGTTAATCTGGGTCGACACAAATGAACCTCCGAATATCCACTTACTAGACGTCAAAAAAGCTAAAATAAAATCCCAATGTGTAGTGATCTTGCAATCACAGAGTTTTATAACAAAAAATTACTGAAATACTAAAAATAGTAACTGAAAAAATATAATCACATGTCTTGCAACTAAAAGTAGATCATCGAACCTTGGATTATCAGTTCAACTAATCTTATCTCACACAAGGATCAACAAAAGATCTAGAAAATAGCAGATGATCTAATTAGTTATGAACGCATTTTCAATGTTCCAAGATGTGGAAACAGACAAAGGAGATTAAACTTGTTTTATATCAAGAACGAATAACCAAAGAACTGTGGTTGATAGAGACAGGAAACAAAGTGGAAGCTTTGGGGAAAAGGAGTTGGTAAATAGTGAAGAAGGAAGATCTGGAGGCAATATTTCTTGATGTAAGGGATCAAGTTAGTAATATAATAAATGTTACAAGAAAGATAAGGATAAAAAGGAAAAACGAGAAGAAGTGGTTAGTTGGTGGATGTATATTCAATTTTTATCTTTTTTTCTCGACCAGAGTTTATTCCTGGAGGAGGCTAGCACTTAAATCAGAGTGTTTTAGTGAGAATCAAACCTAATTATGCGTGACAGCAGTATACATATAGACCAAATCATTATGCTTATGTGGGGTTATCTAATCAACATATTTTGTACTTTAACTAATCTTAATTCTTAAATCATACAATGATTACATTTGTCTAATTAACAACATTTCAATTTGATCATGCCAGGACTCAATCAAGTGCATAAAACAGCTGGTATCAAATATCCATATATACCAATATACAGACAATCAAGATTGTAAGTACCCAATACTTCTAAGATTGAAAAACAAAACTGCTCAATATGATCAAATGTGTGCTAAGGTATCTCACCTCTTCAAAATCCTTGTTTCTGAATGCCCGGTTCCCCTTTTGAATGTGATCAGAAACGTGACATAATCGTTCAAATGACATTGATGATTCCCCTTCATCTACCTGCTGTTTTAATTGATCAGGAAAAGTCTAATCAATTCAAAAGGCAAGCTAAAACAGAATGATACTATGAAAGAAGAACCAACTGAAAAAAGTAATGAGTCCAATCAATTCGAAATGGGTGGATGCCAATATAAACATCATTACAGAGATAGATAGAGATATAAAATACTATTTAGATCTCAAGATCAGCAAGAAAATGTCAAATCTTTGTTCAAACTAGTCCATTAACATGACCCATTCAATATATGAACATCTGAGAGGAGGAAATGGAAGGAGAAAACTTACTCGGGTGAAATCTTCGACATCTTCGAGGCCTTCAAATGAAAGTCCAGATGCTTCCATTGACTCATAAAGATGAATGGAACTACCAATTAGCAAAAAGGGTAAGAAGAAAGAAAGACGGAGGAGAGAACGAATCGAAGAAGAAGAAGAAAGAGAAGAAAATGAAGAAGAAGGAAGAAGATAGTGGTGGGGTGGGGGTAAATGCAGTGGATAAGTAAACGCCTCGTTGTTCAACGTTCGTCCCCGTATTGTAGTACTTTGTATACACGGACAATATTCATATACGTGTTTTCCCTCTTCCCCCTCCCTCTTCTCCTACTCTTCAACCTTCATAAACCCACCTGTCTGTCACCCACTTCACACCTAGTATCGATGAACACGATACTCTCGCAGCCTCGCAGGACGCAGCTAACTCCTTTCCTGGGTCGGATTCAAATATGGGATGGGTTAATGGGTATAATGGGTGGGTCGTCATAAACCCCAAATTCGGTTTAAGCTTTCGGGTTCTACTTCTATTCCTTACTTGAAATATAAAAATATCATTTTTTTCATGAACAGTGAGTGAGACCCAGAAAAATAGATTAGTCATCACATTGAACGGCTGAAGAGTGGCTGCTTTCACTTTTCTTTTCGTCCAAAATCAGTCCACTGTTCTACCGAAATGTGTTTCTGTTGCCTCTCCGAAATTCCTTGTCAAAACACGATTCGATGCCACGGCCTTCATTGTTCAGTTCATCAAGCTTTGATCTTCTCTCAAACAGTTGCAGACAAAGGAAATCAACAACAAAAACAAGACCTTTCACTTGATGAACTAAAGGTAGAATGGAAACGACCCCATTTCTCCAATACCCACTTACGATCATACTCTTTAGCTGTCGTTGGAGATCCCATTCTTGAGATTGATAATGATTATCCGGTTGTATTTCCCCCGGTCAACCATGAAGGGCTTCATGTCTCATCTTCGTCACATTCTGACATTAACAACAAAGATGGGTGTAATTATGTCGAGGGAAATCAAGAAGGGTTTAAAATTTCGTCTTTGCCGGTGTCTACAAAGGTAGTAGTTACCCAGCTTCTGATGGTGAGTGAGTTTGCGAACTGGGGTTATTTGTTTCAACTTTGGCGGGATAAATTAGCTCGTGTTGTGGTTTCATTGGGTCGTTTTACCATTTTAAGGAGACTGAATTGGTCATATGGTTCAGCAACCACTGTGCTGTTGGTTGGGTTGTTTAGCGCGATGGTGCAATGGAGGAGAAAACGTTTACCGAATAAGACAAAGAGCAGGGGTCATTTGATTCATATGATCAAAGAGAGAGACGAGGTTAGTTCTTTTCTCAACAATTTGAACTACCTGAAGATTTGATGTAACCCTGCAGTTCTAAGTGAAAACTAAGGTTATCCTTGCAGAATTTTTTGGATTTTTTAATATGCAAGATAAAAATGTTTACTGTGAAGTTTTATTAGGAGGCAGTAGAATGAAAATTTGATCTCTTTAGCTTCTTTGGCTATTATTAGGTTACATGATATAGTATAGACAGTCTTCAGTTAGATGAATGACGAGCATTGGCTGAGGTTTTCGTTATCATTGATTATAGTTGTCAATAGTGCCAATAGCGCAACGAAGCAACGATGGAAGGCTATAAGGCGCAATGGGCTACACGGTTTGTGAAAGCCATCGCTATATGAGCGCTACACGCAATTGACAACTATGTCTTTAATTGCAGTATCACACGTAATAATGAGTTTTAGGGTTTATAGTAGAAAGTACCCACCCAAGTAGATCAGTTGTGAGTTTTAGGGTTTGTCAAATTTAACATTCGGAAGTGGATACAAATCACATTTGAAAACAAAATTTAGTCTGACATAGATTCACAAATCTGTTTTTATGCTGTTATGATAAAAGAATGAGGCCCTAGCTACACATACATAAGCAATGCACTCGAAAACACAAGCTGGGTGTTAGTCTCTCCTGATAAACTAATCTGTTTATTTTTGCGTGCAGAAAATTAATCAACTCTTGAATCAAATTGCTCAAATGAATCAACTATTGCTGTCTCTTCATAAAGATTCATTGTCCAAAGGTGGTTGACCTATGTTTTCTGGGTTCAAAGAAGCTCAGTATCCAATGGCTGAACAATTTATGTTCTCTCATAGTTAGTAAAACTAGGTTTTCTGATGTTATGCATTGGTTTTTATTCCCTTAGATTGATTACCCATGAATTATATTTCTGTAAATAGAAATTCAAGAATTCTCATTTTTTTGACAATTGATCTCCTTTCATTCTATTTCTTTGCTTTGATTATGCACATATATGATAAGGATGATCCTTGCTTGGTATGGTCTTGCACAAAGAATGTCAATATTTGCTTCTTCTTTTTTCTTGTACTGTCCTTTGATGGATATGATCATATGACTATTCCTTGTACTATTTTGTTTTCCAATTTTTGTCTGGGAATGTTAACTACATTAGGCGGCATTGATTTGTGACAAAGTACCAAATCATAGTGCTTTTCGGCGGTTCAGTTGCAACAAATGTAACAAAATGCCATGTAAAAGCGAAAAACAAACAGTCCTTGTATGCTGAATCGTGATTTCTCCAAATGAAGATGAAAAACCTTGACAAGGCGAGGCCTTAAGTTTGTTGGCTACAATGGCAGATCGCAACAAGTTACCATTCTCCAATTCTTAAAACCAGCCAATAAATGACAATTTGGTTGACTAGTGTGTGTTATGAACATAGCATTGTCTTTAGGTTTGATTTTTTTTTAATTTTTTTAATTTTGGAAGTTGGCAGCGACCCAACAGACCCTACGTCATGACTCTACACTTAAATTTTTTAGGTTTTTAGTGCAAATATAACATCATCAGACTCTTTCCCGATATATTCTCAATAGGGTTAAAATGTCTTTACATTAGCTAAAAAGACAAATCTGAGAATTAAAACAGATACAAAATTCTACATTTTTTTTCTAAAATTTTATGTTACAAATAAAGAACTGTGTAAAAATATTGTTTAGCATATATATAGGTTTATTTGAAACAGGTTTTTATTTATTTTTATAAATTTTACACCAGATTATGCTAGACCCTACAGCGGTTTGTATTATCAAATTCTGCAAAGTGACTTTGTCCCTTGTTTCTTCCAAAGTTCCCAGCTTTACAGAAAGAAACTTTGCAGGGAATCTCTTTGCGCTGATGGGTTCCCCAATTTGGGATTTATTGTTCAACTCCATAGACGGATGAGATATAAGGCAGGACTTCGTCTTCATCAGCAAACGTCGAGGAGTGATTTGTGCTCGCCACACTGAATTAACCAGAGAAGCGTTAGGAATCGACCTCCACAACAAGAACTTGAAATCGACCTCCCCTTATAAGCAATCCATTTTATGATTAACCAGGTAGATTTCTCTTCAGCAAATCTCGTTTATTCAGAGATGAATCAAATGTGTTTTGTTAGTTTACTGTTTTTTGTTGGGAATCAAACATAACGTCATTTGTTAAAGACACCCAAAAAAGTTGGAGGTACAAGAGTTTGACAAAAGGTCAAAACAGCCTTCACTGAATTATTGACTAAAATGAAATTGACACGAAATGAACAAAAGGAAACATAAGAGAGCTAGATAGTTGTTTTCGTGACTATTGTATCGGATATTCCAATTTTGATAAAGGGTGCAGTTTTGTTGAGTAATGGGGATTCGCCTCCACGTATGAATGTGTTAGTTACCATCGTTGACCACATCCCTCAAGATTTGATCCATGGTTCTTCAGGGTCCTCGTGAAGACCCTTGCATTTTGTTCTGCCCAGATTTGGTAAGTGATGGTGGCAAAGAAACATTTGAAGACATTTGAGTAAAAGTCACCGCCTCTCGCTTTGATTAACACAAACTTCTTGATGGTACGGTACGCCATTCGTTTGGGAGGTTAAGCAAACTCATACATGTTGAAAATCTACCCCATATCAATGTTTCGAAAAATAAAAAGTGTATTTATTAGTATACTGTTAAAAAAAGTGTATTTGAAAAATACAGTTTATTGATTTAGATTGTGGAGACTAGAAGTTATCATACTTATTAATCAATATGTTTGACTATTGATTACACTTTTTATATTTCAGACTCTTTACAATGTTTTTAAGAGAACAAATGTCTTATGTTAGATTCCCACTAAGAACGACACGAGTTAAGTGGGAGAATCGTGTTAGCTCCCTTCATTAACAAACCAAGGTCTCAAAAACAAAAAATTGACTTATGTTATTGTTATAATTGTTATTTTTAGATTGACGAGGCTTGTTCAAGTTGAAAGACAAGCCCATCCCGGATAATGAAATGTTGGAGAAGCTTTTTTCCTACAAACATGCTACCCATGAATATATGCACACTCCATGTGAACTCAGACACCATCACTTAGCACCAATGAGAGACTTTGATCAAAGGGTGAGGATTTTCAAAACTCGCAATATGGTATAAAAAGTATGGATAATTAGTAGTTTCCTCCCTGTACTTGTCTTAATTCTCGGATACCTCCTAAAGTACATAGTGTCGGATATTGTTTTCTTTACTTACAGAAAAAGTCTGAAACATATCTCTCACTAATTTTAAAAGTTAATACATGTATCTGGTAATGTGGCTTATATGGTTTTAGTTTAATTGTCACACTTAATTCCTGTTATATTTTTATTAATTCACGTTTAATTCCTAAAAAATCCCATCCTCACCCTTACTCTTGTTAGAGTTCCCCCCATTCCCTCGTCGGTTCTAGGTTCATATGGAGAGTACAAATATTCACCGTCTACAAAGAAAGAAACTCCACAGAACAGAAAGTTTATCATCTTTGGAGTTGAACAAGAAATTCTATATGGGCTGTCCTTCAAGGTAGCTGGGAACTTTGGAAACCCCCACCCCATAGGCGAGCCATTAAAGATAAGGGTATATAGGTAAAACCCCATAATTAGACCGTTTTTTCAATGGTACTTCAAGCGGGATATTTTGTGCAAAACATTAGTTTTTAACAAAGAACCCTATGTCAGAGTTCAAACACGACCTCTTAAAGGCAGCATGATTGGAAAGTGGGAAGACAGCCAATTGTTCAGCAGTTGTTTTGCTTCTATAGTTTGATTGGTTTTCGCTATTGAACATTTGTCACAACATCCAATGGTCAGGTTTATTTTATTTCCATTATTCTTGTATATATTTTAGTTTGATATCAATAGAAGTTACAATTGGTATCATCAGTCAAATTTAATGCCATGATGGTGGTTGCTCAGTTGCTTTCTTTATGCACTGGCTTTCTTTAGCATGCTTCTTATATTGTTATGCAATAAATTCTAATTTCTCTTCAAGATGCTAAAATTAACACATGTAAGATTTTATGTCCCATTTGAATATCTTCATAGTGAAGGGTGCAACTTTTAATTTTGCAGATTAAAGAATCTAGGACATGAAGAGCGTGCTTTTGTTGTGTTAATGGTTTCATGAAGGTCGATGCTGATTCAGGAAGACATCCACATCCATGCTGTTTGGTGCGAAAAAAGCATCACTTTTAAGACTTCAGATTCTGAGCACATAAGCATCGATACTCTTTTCAAGTCTTCCTTTTAATATTTCTGTAACCTTTCAACTGAGCTGCTTAATGATGTTTTGTGGTAGGGTAAATTCTTTTAAGTATATAAATGAATGCTAAAACCATATATGACTTCACTAGGAAAAGCATTCTTTCAATTAAAATAAATAAACTAAATAGCATGAAAATCAATTCAGTGTTAGTTGATGATTGAATTGTTCAATGAACAACGATCAAGTACTGCACATGTTGAATACTTTATATGGACACAGTTGTATTATTAGAAGTCGCTATCGCGACAACTATTTTTATACAGACTTTAACTTTAAAAAAACAGAGGAAGATATGGATCTAAGGGGAATGGATTATTCATATATAAGTATTTATTGATGAATTTCTCTAAAACATTTTATGAAAGATCGAATGTAGATATTAATATGTTAATCAATAAGCAGTTACTAGGACATGGATGGGCTTAGCCAAGAACCATTTTTGCAGCAAACCTGCACTAGGTTCATATTGGCCATCTTTATACATGCACACGCGAGGGAATATGAGAAATATCTTGTGGACAACAGAACGTGATTTGGTTATAAGCTGATATCATAACTTTGCAAGTTGAAGGAATTAATATTGTTAGAAGATTGCAAATAGTCTTTTAATTTCTTTCTTTCTTTCCATTTTGCAGGCAGAATAAGGTCTTTCTTTCAGTGAGAAAGATGCAAAGGTATCTTTATGTCAGCCAGCAGTTGCAGTCAGTAATAACTAACAATTAGGTAAAGCATGAAAGTTTGGCAAGCCAAACTCCTTGTCAGCTTGAACATGGCAGTACCAAGCAATACCTTTATTTAAAAAAATTTAGTCACGTTTTCTAAATGTTATTTTCGTCACATGTTGTAAGTGTCCCTGTAACCTATATATATATATATATACTCGTGGTGATAAGTTTACCAGATACTATATTTGCATGCATGTTATTGCCAAAAAAAAATGGACAAGAGTAAGGGTATTATGATAGGAAACCCTAATAACAATACCTGTGGAAGGCAGAGCATTGAAACTAATGCTCATAACCAACTTAGGATTTTGCTATGTGATAGTATTCCCGAGAGATGCGAAGAAGTATCTACTCTTCTTCTCAGATTCTCTTACGAGGGTAGAGCCTTCCATTTCTTTATCTATTTCAGTTTTATTTTCTCATTATAAAAAGTTTTATTCATGCTTCATAAAGTTAAGTTGGTGAGATTTGAATCATAAAAAAAAAATCCCTGTCAATTCCTGAAAGTGTCTTAAGCAGAAACTAATGACATGCTCATTAGTTTACCTAATTTGTGTTTGTTTCCTAATTTGGTATCCTGCATAATATTAATCAGTTATTTTAATTACTAAAACACCAATTGTCCTTTCTCTATCCCAACAACCAACAAATAATGTATTTTTTTCATAAAAAGACATTTAATGTTATTCATGCAGTAACTTGTTCGAGGACTGCTAGAGAGTTGATCGATGTATTGAATAGGGATGATCCGGGGATTGATATCATACTTGCTGAAGCTAATCTGCTAGCAGCTAATGAAGCGAAATTGTTGAAGTATATTTTGCATGATAGAGAAATGCATCACATTCCTGTCGTTGGTATTAATAATAATTTAACTTATTTTTATTAAAAGAAAGTGTTGGTTTCTCGATTGCTTCTCATTTTTGTTTTCTTCTCAAGTTGTGTCGAGCCCGGATGAGATCTCTATCATTGTGAAATGTTTGAGGTTTGGAGCGACTGATTATCTTCTCATGCCTTTGAGTGACAATGAACTGCTGAATTTGTGGATGTATAAACAGCAGGCAATCCATACTAATGCTGTTTGTGTTGCAGTTGGTCCAACTGGTATGTGTAAACATCTCGTCTTTCTTTTTCTCTCTCGATCTTTTCCTCTCATACGAAATTTGGATATTTTCTCAGGTCGCAATGGAGAGAATGGTGTTTGAAACTCTGATATAATTGATGTCTGGTTCCATTTTATTCATTAATAGAACTTGTTAATGGATGGTGGACAATTAATGTTTGTCTGTGTTTTAGTAATTATCTTATCTTCTCCATGCAGACATAACCAACTGCATGGAAGTCTGTTGTGTTGTGTTTTTTTTTTCCGTTATCGTGTTATCTAGTGTTATCTAAGCTTTTATTATTTCCGTCGTTGATCTACCAAAACAATTTGTCTTTGATTCAGTATAAGGCCATGTCAGTTGTTTTCCTTTTCTTTCTGGATCTCCATTTCTTTTTAAGAACCTTGCTAGGTTGAAACTGTCATGGCGCCCTATTTGGAAACGCTTTTGTTTCGCGAAGATTGATATAAAAGGTACACTTTTGTGCCGTTTTCAAAACGACTCATCAACAATTCAACATTTTGATGATCATGAATTGTTGTTTTAGAGATTTCTTCAAGATGTGCTCAATTGGACACTGAATTTGGATCTAGATATTTGATATGGATATTAAGAGGTATAAATTATATATGTTATTGGTGTTTGATTTAAGAGTAAAATATAGTTATAAATTGTATAATTTTTTTTTGTTAAGTAGTATAAGAATAATTTGACCTTTATATTTATATAATTAATTTTATTTACTATTTTAATATTTACTTTATTTTTATTTTGTTTTATTACTGAATAGTATATTAATAAAAAGTAATATTTAATTATCATAAAAATATTAAAAAAAAAAATTAATAATACTATCGTTTTTACAAGCCTACACAATTTCCAATAAATTATTATTTTATATCTAATTGACACTCAAACTACAATTTATATTCACTTAAAAAGTATTTTAATAACTCATACCAAACATAGAAAATTTTATTCATACAAAATTTAATATTAAAAAAAAAAGTTAATAATGCTCTTTAAAGAACTCCAATTGGCTTCAATTAGGGATGGCAATGTGGCGGTTCGGGGCGGGGAATGCATTTACCGTTCCCGCACCGTTTTAATTTCGGGGAATTTTTTAATACCATCCCCACCCCGTTCGGTTTTTTTCGGTTTCGGGAAATCCCGCGGGGCACCGTTAATAATTAATTTTATTTAAAATAAAATAAAAATTATACAATAAAATTATATAAACAAGTTTTTTAATATAATATATATTATAATATATTAAAATTTATATTATTATAAAGAAATAACATTACTACTCTTATAAAATATATTAAATAAATAAATATATTGATAATTTAATATATTTAATTATGTTTATGGTGTTCGGGACAGATTCGGGGTAGATTCGGGGTGAAATCGGGGCGGGGCGGGTCGGGGCGGGGGACACAAATACCATCCCCGCCCCATTCCCATTCGGTTTCGGGGAAAAACCATCCCAAACGGGGCAATTCGGTTCGGTTTTCGCGGGGCAATTTCAAATTGCCATCCCTAGCTTCAATCCACTTTTAAGCATAATTGTATTTTTTCCATTTTTTTATTGAAATTTGTGTTAAAAGTAGAAACCCATGAATTATTCGATTATGGACTCGGTAAAAAAAAAAGCTCGTTAGAGCTCGTTGGTTAGTTTTAACGAGTTGAGCTCGTATAAAAGTTAGAGTTGAAGTTAGATTTTTTAGATATTCGACTCGTCAGTTCATGAACATGTTCGTTTAGATACTCGTTAATGAGCTTGTGAACATGTTCGATTGAAGACTTGTGAAAATGTTCGTTTATAGACTCGTTAATGAGCTTGTAAACATGTTCGTTTAGAGACTTTTTATGATCTCAAACATTTCGTTTAGAGGCTCATTTAAAATTTCATATAATATTTAATAATCCCGAAAAAAGGTGAAACTCTTCCCCTAACGTCAAACATTTTTCTAGGTTGTAAACGAGCTCGTGAACCAATTCAAGCTCTAATATAAAAGCTCAAACCAAGTTCAAAAATTTACTAAACGAACTTAGGATGTTTGTTTGGGGATATGAGCCCATATAACAAGAATATATATATGGACAAAAGTTAATATTTATTTATTTTTAACTTATTCACACTTAAATTCAATATTCAAGGTTACGAACAGAGTAATTCAACCACACTTTTTCCCGGTTTCGTTTTCATCCCCATCTCCGCCATCTTCTGTCTCACGCGGGCTGCATCCCACCACCTCATACTATTTCCATAAACGTGCGATAAAAGAACAAAATATCCCTCGGCTGCTCTACCCGGGTCCAAATCACTTAACAACCTTAAACCTACTCGAGAACCAAGTTCCACATTCTTATGAATTCTACAACCGCCAAGTAAAGCACCCCAAACTACATCATTTGCCTTCATTGGCATTGTTTCAACCAAATTATAAGCTTCCTCGAGTAAACCAGCTCGGCTCAGAAGATCAACCATGCATCCATAATGCTCAATTCTCGGTTGAATTCCCCAAACTCGAACCATAGAATTGAAAACATTACGACCCTTTTCAACATAACCCCCATGGCTACAAGCAGACAATACACCTATAAATGTTATCTCGTCTGGTCGCTTAGTTTCATCGCTTTGCATCTGATGAAATACGTTAAGGGCTTCGTCAGGAAGGCCGTGTTTGGAGAAGCCATTGATCATGCTTGTCCAAGAAACCGATGTTCTTTGAGGCATTTCATTGAACACATTGTAGGCCTCATTAACTAAACCACACTTAGAGTACATGTTTATGAGGGAATTGTTTAATGAGACTAATAAAGGCTTGTTCTTGTTCTTGAAGTTATTGTAAATATATGAATGTATCCATTTCCCTAGTTCAAGATTACCCATTTCAGCGCAGGCAGATAACGCAGTCACTAATGAAACCTGGTCGAATTCCATGGATGATTTCTGCATCATTTGAAACAAACAAATAGCTTGTTTAGATCTACCATTCCTCGCGTAACCTGTAATCATCATCGTCCACGAAACAATGGTTTTCTCAGGCATTTCGTCGAATAGTTTAACTGCATTGGTTATATCATTTGATCTTAAATACCCTTCAAGCAATGTATTCCAAGTGACAACATTTCTCTCAGACATTTCATCAAACACCTTTGCTGCATCTTTGATTTCATATAAATTGACTAGATTTGTTTGAACGAATAAATTCGAGGAAAAGCCATTAGACACAACTTTCGCGTGTAATTGTTGGCCTTCTCGCAGCAATCCAGACCGTGCACAAGCACTTAGAAGAAATGAAAAAGTGAACCCATTTGATACAGCTTCTTTTGCTGATTCCATCTGTTTATAAATTTCAAATGACGTCTTTGAATTCCCAGACCTACCATGAACTCTAATCATCTGATTCCAAATAGTGGTACTTGGGTTATTGATTTGATTGAAAATTGTATCGGCATTGGCGAGAAAGCCTGAGGTTATATAAAGAGAGATTAACTTTGCAACGATGTTATTCTTTTGAGTAAGGCCGTTGATGATCACTTGGGTATGAATTTGAGTGACATTTCTGATGCTGCCGCCATTGCAGGTCTGCAAGAGAGTGAAGATGGTATGTTGGAGAGCTCTGAACGTTATTGCTTTGGTGATGAACATTTGAATGAATAAAAAAGATTGGATAGCCTAAATTAACGAACCAAAGCGAATTACATTACTATTTATTTTTATAAAAACGATTTCAACGGTTCGTTTTGTCTTTTGTCGGTTCAATTTCATTTAAATCCTTCAAACCGTTCAATCAAATATTTAAATAAAATAGAAATAAAAAACGAACAATAAAACGAGGTGGCGTGAGGAATTAGAAAATTGATTTATCTGAATCTTCCTGGTTGAGATCACATGTAAAAACAAAATTGCCATAAAGACTAGGTAATATTTTTATTTAGACATAAAAGAGGATTGGTTTAATTCGATGCAAAACGAAGAATCTTACCAGGGCTTGACATGCTGCGAATCCTCTTGAAAAAGAGGGGTACCCTCGGGAACGCAGACACAGGTGGTGTATGGCTGTCGTCAGCTCGTGCCGTAAGGTGTTGTGTTAAGTTTCGCAACGAGCGCAACCCTCGTGTTTAGTTACTAGAAGTCGAGTTTTATTTAAAAAAAATCAATTATTTTGACTTACTACTTTTACGTAAATAATAAGGAGAAAAGTAGTAGGAACTAGAATGAAGAGTGCAAAGAGTGCAAAATAATATCATTGTCGCTGTTTGTTATAGATGTAAGACATCGGGTAGTTTCTTGGTCCTCTGACTGTACTGGTTAATTCAGGGGTACAAGAATAGGGATACCTAGATCAATGTATGCAATAAGCAGAAGTCATGATAAATGGTTTCTATTTTGAAAGTTCAAATTTAATCACCTCAATTTAAAATAGAAAAAATTCCCCATTAGTAAGAGCGGTTTTTCTCTGATTTGACCGATAGTTAACCAGGGATGGAGCGAGAACGATATTTGTGTCCCCACTCGACTCCGCTCCTGCTTTGATCTTATTCCGATTTTGCTCCGAACATTAATAAATAAAACTAAATATATAACATCACCAATATATTTATTTGTTTTTCATATTTTATAAGAGTTTTATATTTATTTCTTTATAAAAATATAAAATTTCAATAATATTAAAAGTATTTATATCATTTAATCAAATATTTTTTATTATTTTATTAGAAAATAAAGTAAAACGGTAACTCATAAAAATTTATCGAAACCCAACTGTACAAAAATGATAGTAAAATAAATCTCAAAATGAAATGGGATCTCATTGGATCAAACAAATTCAATCGATCTTCAAACAGTTCAAATCAAACCGAACAAACTGACGTTAATGAACGGTTTAAACGGTTTAAAGTTTAGTAAACTGACGTCAACGAGTCAACGATTTGAATGTGCATCTTGGTCAATAACCGGACAAACCGAACTACTTGCCCCTTACTTTATATAGAGGTTAATGAAGAAGAAGATTGGATATTAAAAAGGTTAAGGTTCTAATTTAGACTGCTAATATAAATTTGAGTTCTACTTTGAACTTTTTGCATCTTCTACTTAAAAAAAGAGGGAAAGAAGGTCCAGGGCCGGGATTCCGATTTTTGCCTCCATTGGAGAAGAGAGCCGAAAGAGAAGAACTTCCATTGGAGCTTCCGCTTTCCTCCATTGCTGCCGGGAGGAAGAAGAAGAAGAAGATGCCTCCTATTCTACTTCCAAATTCCAGCTGCGTTTCAACTCATCATCATCAAAGTAAGGTATATTTACTGCTATAACAAACTAGAATGTTATTATTATAAGATGCGATAGTTTAAGATGAATCCTGTTCATAATCTAGTTGCTTAGTTGTAATAACCGTTGATTCTAATGCAATGAAATGAGATTTTGATGAAAGGATGATGAACATTGAATTGAATGTAGTTACTGATTTTATGCATATGAAGAGTTTGAGTTTTGAGTGAAGATTTGGTGTTGATTTGATTGGAAAAGGTAGAAAGTGAGAAAAGGAAGTTTCAGAAACTGTTCTGTTAAAACTTTGCTGAAATTTAGGTCGTAGTTTGTGATATAGCAGATAGGATGCCTTGAAATTTGGTCAAGTTGTAGTTTAATAGGTTGCCTAGGGTTGTAATTAGCTGATTGAAGTTATTTTTCAAACAAATTGAGAGTCGTTTTCAAAGAGAAGTTGACTTAACTTCTTTCTTTTCATGAGAATGGCCTCAAAATTAACCAAATTGCAGTTCATATGTTTTAAATGATGGTGTGCACTTGATTTCACTTAGAATTGAACTTCAATTTGATGAAAACATAAAATGTGACAAAGCAAAATTTCAGATTCAAAAACTTGCTGTAGTTTGAGATAGTCTCTCGAACAAGCTGAAAAGATGAGTTTGCCTTTAAAGAGTACTCGATGGAAAACTGGTATGAACATGTTTCATGTTTTAAGTTCTTGCATTTGAAGTCTGCAGAAACTGCTGCAGAACTGAAAAACAAAACTGGAAAGTCAAATGGCTACTGATTTAAAACCAAGATTGAAGATGATGTTTAACTCCATTGCAGACATTTTAATAGATGGTAGACTGATTGTATATGCTTAGGTTCAAATAATAGAGGCTTGTACGGCATGAGAATAGATGGTAGACATTTTGTCTTTGTAGCTGAAAAATTTCCATGTTGGTAAAAAAATCTATGGTTACTTGCTAAGGCCAAATTGAAGACAATATCTGAGATTTCAGGAAATTGATTTTTTTTGGTTTCTTCTTAAAATCAAATGGATTGCCTACACATCAAAATGAAGTGAATTTGATAGAGTCATTTGATTATCTTGAATTTGACTATGAAGGATACAGTCCCTGTCGGAGACTTGCTGTATACTACTACTGAAGAAGCTATTTCGAACTACAATTGATCGTCAAGATGCTATAATCTCTGTAATTTCTCTATTTCTGCTTTTGCACCCTTAATAACTTTATAACCGAAGAAAACCAGATCCTTTAGAAGTTAATTTTGTTGGAACTCTTGTGTTTTCTCAGACTAAACCTGCTGCAGCAATCTCCAAAGGACTACACTGTTCTGTTTCAAGTTCCGTTATATTTTCCACCATTCTCCCGTTACTGGACATGAGACGATTAAAGGAAGCACCTTTTTCAGCTGAATGATGTGGAGGCATCTCCGGCCAAAATCCAAAAATTTCACCGGAAATCCGTCAATAGTTTTGAAGCCATTCTCTTCAATGTTATTCTCGTCTTGTACTGAGGAATGTTCATCAACATCATATTCTTATTCTTTGAATCGACCAAATATGGTGGATAATGTCCTCAATTGCAGAAGCACTAAGCAAGCATTAGAGATGTATAACTGGGCCACAACCCAAAAAGATGCAAAGAGAAATCTCAGGCTCTATGCAGCTATCGTTCATGTCTTGGTATGGAAAAGATTATACCTGCACGCCAGATGTTTGATAAAAGACCTCATCCAGGAAAACCTCAAGAAACGGAATCCCCACAAGGCGTGCGTCTCGTTTTATGACGTTATTACCGAATTAGGAATATCTAGACGTACTATTAACGTATATGGGGTTTTAATCATCGCTCTATCCCAGATGGGTTTAGTTGAAGAAGCATATTGGGTATATCGCAAGACTGCAGATTTACCATCTATACAATCTTGCAATGCATTGTTAGATGGTTTAGTCAAGACCGAAAGATTCGAATTGATGTGGGAGTTATACGCAGAGATGGTCTCTCGAGGGGCAATTCCCACTGTTTTCACTTATGGTGTACTGATTGACGCAGCTTGTGAGGACGGAAACATATCAAAAGCAAGCATTTTGATTGATGAAATGGTCAAGAACGAAATCAAACCCAATATGGTGATCTACACAACATTACTACGTGGCTTCTGCTTCGTCGGTAAATTGGCAGAAGCAGACGAATTGTTCGATAAAATGAGGAAATCAAACGAATTCCCCAACCTATTTGCTTACAGTACTCTGATCCACGCTCATGGTAAAGTTGCAAACTTCAAACGGGCAATAAACCTATTCCGTGACATGTTGGAACATAACATGTTTCCAAATGTGGTAACGTTTGGTGCGGTAATGGATCTTTTCTGCAAAACCGGCGAGCTGGAAGCTTCTAGAAGCTTCTTCGCTTATCTGACAAAACTCGGGGTTATTCCGAATATATTCGTGTACAACTCGTTCATCGAAGGCTATTGTCAAATCGGTGATCTTCCCCCAGCTGTAGATTTACACTCGAATATGATTCGGGCAGGGATTCTGCCCGACATATTCACCAACAATTCTTTCATCAAAGGGCTTTGTGCAGTCGGAAAACTGGAAGAGGCGAGTATTTTATTACAGAAAATGGACGAGGAGGGGGTTAGTTTGAATTCCATCACATACAATACTCTCATCGACGGTTATTGCAAAAACGGGAATATAGAGAAAGCTTTAGAAGTTTGTTCCCAAATGAATAAACACGGTATAGAACCGAATTCAGTTACCTACTCGACTCTCATAGACGGTTATTGCAAAATGAAGAATACAAAGGCTGCCATGGGAATATACACCGAAATGCTAATCAAAGGCATTTTGCCAGACGTTGTGGTCTACACTTCTTTGATTTCGGGGCATTTCAATAACGATAATCCAAAGGCAGCTCATCGTCTGTACAAAGAGATGGTTGAAAACGGGGTCGCGCCAAACGTGTTCACTCTTTGTTGCTTGATTCACGGGTTATGTAAAGAGGGGAAAACCGAGGAGGCGGTGAAACTATTCTCTGAGAAAACTAGCCAGGTTCATTTGAATCATGTTGTTTATACTGCTTTAATACAGGGTCTTAGCGATAATGGGAAGATTTTTGAAGCTAGCGAGTTTTTTTCACAAATGCGACGCCATAACATGAAACCGGATGTTTATACTTATTCGGTTCTTGTTCGGAGTCATTTTCGATGGAGGAATTTGTTTGATGTGACGATGTTTCACGCCGATATGTTGAAAATGGGCATTGTTCCTAATGTACTTATATATTGTATGATGGCTAGAGGTTATAGAGAGGTTGGCTGTTTCGAATCAGCTTCAATTTTTTCGGAAGATCTAACCAATTTAGGTTGTGTAAATTCCTGAATAATTCCTTGAATTGAATCAATGGTGGATGATCAAGATCAGGAAGAAGGAACATCAATCAATGGTAACAGATTTAGCTTTTTTTTTTTTTTTTTTCAAGAATGAACTATTTGTATAATTGATTGTATTAATTTATACAAGTAGAAATTTAGATACATTTTGAGCTGCTTTCAGTGAAAATAAGGTACCAAACTATAGGCTTTTAATGTAATCTTTTAGAAATTAAAATCTTGAACGGTTGGTGGATGGGTCCCCAATAAGGTATGGACCTATTTTGATTATTTTTGGTATACTCTGGAACAAAAACTTTTCAAAATTAATATATATATATATTTGAAAAATATCAATATATATATTATGGGAGGAGTGATTTGGGAGGGAATGAAAATTATTATTTTTTTGCGTCACGTTATTCTCTCAATCATTTCTCATATTAAAAATGATAAAAAATCGTTTAAACATAACGACATGAAAAAACTTGTTACTCAATAGATATCGAACTCGTAAGTTTTCAAAAAGAACAATTAAGTTCTCAATAGTCTCTACCGACTTTTCAGATACGCATCAGACGACTACGATCATTAAAAATTCAATGATTTTTCTTAAACTAGATAGTCTACCAAAAAAATAATTGGAATGATAACCTAAATATGTATGTCTGTCTATCCTATCAACCGCATCAATTCAAACTTCTCATTAATTTCCCAAAAACTCGGACATCAACTAATGTATCCTAGTAATATTTCACAAAAAATTTAAAATATTAGTCATCCATCGAAAATATAAAAATAAGTTAGTTATCGATTCAATATTAAAAAATGATAAAAGAACATCTTATTGAACTCGTTTGTAGGAGAGAGAAAGAGTTTTATTTCATTTTTTTTATAACCAAAAGTCTCGATTATTTGCCTCCACAAACAATATTGTTCTTTATAGAAAAAATAAATAGACAAAGACAACTATACTCATTTAAGGTGGTGATTCAATTCAACATTACATAAATTGGACCAATTTGTTTTTATAAATAAAATAAAATTGGATTGGAATCTTCACTCTCAAGTTTCTTAATACCTTCTAGAAGTTTCAGTGAGCTGTAGGAAAAGTTGTAGGCCATCGTCAATTAAATGTTAGAACAAGTACTTTCTTTTTCAATATTATGGTGTTTATTAAATTAAATTAATAAATATTTAAAAAATAATTGACATTTTTTAAATTTAATTCTCTTGTAAGTGATTCAATCCAATTTTAATTTTTTATAAAAAAATGTAGGTCCAATTTTATGTGATGTTTAATTGTATCACCGCCTATTTATTTTATAAAAAATAATAAACTCAACCAAAAATTCAACGAAATTTAAAATGTTCCGAAACGGTTTCACGATGTTCTGAAACGATCTATTCTTCTTCTCGAAATGGCTGTTTTGGACCAGAAATGAGCGTTTTCGGAATATGAAAACAACCTGGTAGGCCACGTCGAATTCGTAAACTTGTTTTCGCTGAATTTTTATACTTCTCTTATTTTATTTGAATAAATATAACATTTGTAGAGACAAATAATCGATTTTTGGTTATAAAAATAAATAAAAGAAATACTCTTTCTCTCTCTATATAGTACAAACGAGTTCGTTCGCTATCTTCAATGAACTGACATACATCTGAAGCTTACAACCGCCAATCGATCGAATTTTTGCAGATTTCAATGGAAGAAGGAATCGATGAATGGCCAGAAGGAACTGATATTAGACTTCATAACTATGTTCCTCAATTGATTGCCGACACAATTTCTGGAGCTCTTACTGGCCTCTTCGCGCTAGGTAACATTCATTTGCTCTGCTCTTTTCGATCTTGATCTCTTCATTCTGTATTTCAATATGATGATCCTTACCTGATCTTCGAATTTCTTATGAGACGGTGCTCCCGATTCCTTAATTAAAATGCTAAAATGATTGTCAAATCGATTCAATGAATACTGTTGTTGTTTCAATACTAGATGAACATCTAATTTCTCTAGGTTTGATCTTCTTGATCATTGATTCTTATTGATCCTTGTTTGTAGATAGATTTTACTTAATTGTTCTTCTGCAATTGTGATAGGAAATGGTATTAGGTCTAAGAAGAAGTGACAGTTATTAATAATAGTATAAATAGAACATTACAACTTTACCTATGGATCAATGTTACACGCGTTCTGCTCAATCCGAAAAAGAGGGGCTTCTAAAGATAATAATTTTTCGATCTTATTGGCATTTAAAATTTGCATGTTGTTTTCTTATTTACTGTTTTTCTTTCATTTTGTAACATTTGAACGCATCTTATGCTCTTTTTAATAGGAGTTACGAATAAAAATTAGATTATTCCCTTTGTATTCACCTTAGCCGTTAGGGTTTTATATATTTTTATTAATTTTTCACTACAAATCTCAATATAATTCTTGTATATTTTATCAATTATACTTTTATAGTTCAAGGTATAACAAAATGATATACATGTTGTTGCAATGGCAGCTGGTGCTATTACAGGTGCTGTAACTGGTGCTTTGGCTGGTAGAGCATCTGATAGTGGTATCATTCGTGGCGCTGGACTAGGCGCGGTTGCTGGAGCTGTTCTTTCTGTAGAAGTTTTAGAAGCTTCCCGTGCTTATTGGTATTCAGAGCTTTCCGGTTCAAGGATTTCATCTCCCATGGTTAGTTAGCAATAGCATTCTTCTTTTGAATCAATTGGATTAATTGTAAATCATAAATGAAGGTTTTTGATCTTTACCTATTCATTATTATTAACCAGGCAGATCTCTTTGAGGAGCTTCTTCATGGTAGATTTGTAGGAGAACAGATTCCACAAACAATGCTGACATCTTATCGTTGGCAGGTAATTCTTTGTTCATGTAAATGATAATCTTCACCTTTTGAACTGTTCCTTATGGGGGATTTTGATGAACACAGGTGAGTATTTCAAATGTATCGTATGATGAGATATATGATGTCTATGACGGAGCTGTAGCTGTACCTAGAGGATTGTCAGGCGATTCGTTGAAAAGATTACCATGCCATGTAATCTCAGATAAACAAAAGGAAGCTTCAAATGTTTGTTGCACTATATGTTTACAGGTTCTTGTTCTGTTTCCTGTTTATTAACATAATTCATAAACCTCTGCTATCAGAATAATAAATTGATAAGTTGATTTTTTACAATAGGATATTGAAGTTGGGGAAGTTGCAAGAAGTCTACCCCAATGTCTTCATATGTTCCACTTGGCTTGTGTGGACAAGTGGCTTATGAAACATGGGTCGTGCCCGGTATGTCGACAAGATGTGAAAATCTGATAATATTTGCATAATTTGTGTATATATATATATATATATTTAGTAAATATTTTGTACATGGGTTTTGTTGTTCTGAAAGTTTATTAGAGCATTATTGATAATTAGGCCTTTCATCTTCTCTTAATATGGCTATTCTTCTAATAAGGGATCAAAGGAGCCAAATTAGGTCTTAATGCTAGGCAAAAGAATTAGCTTTTGTATACCCATTTGTCTTTGGGGAAGAGAAATGTCAAGTTTTGTGTGTGTGTTTATAAATGTTGTTATGGATCATTATCTACTTCTTTTATATATACCATACTATGATATTTACATTCATGCTTGAAAATCTATTAGGCTATGTGTTTTAGATTAAACTAGGCGAACATGATCGAAACAAAAACATGCTAATCAGACGGTTTTGGTTTTGTTGATTTCATAGTCATTTGAATTGTATTGTCGAGGTTTGATGGCTCAAGTGACAAGAGTGTTTTGTAAGAGACCGAATGTCACGAGTTCGAATATCTTCAAGCTACTTAAGTTGATATGGAGTCATGCTATCATCCTATATAATAAAAAAACAAATTGGTAGTTTTGGTTATTGTTTTCAATTTGGTTATAATATGGATACTTGATTAACTAATTATTTGGTAACATTTTAATGATACTTACATTTTCTTTTTTTTGAACTTGGATCATTGTGATTTTCGCATTGTTTGACTTGGAGCGATAAAGATAATTCTGGTTTATTTAGAGAGTTCTATTCCTAGTTGCTGAGCCAATCGTGAAAAAATTAGAGGTGAATATCCTCCGTCTATTTGAGGTCTGGGTTCGAGCCCGTCAGACGATAAATTATGCACCTGGTTAAATGATTAAGTGTGTTTTTATGTACGAAACTTAACGTTCTAAAAAATTAATAAATAAATGTCTGGAATTGAAATTAGACTTGAGTCAAGTCAATTGTGAAAAACTAGACTTATGTCTAAGGTCTTTATGGTACATAAGTTAAAACACTAAAATATATATTTTTATTGAAAATATTTTAATTTAAATTAGGATAATAAATTTAAGTTAAAAATAATAATTAAAAGTCATGTTGATTGTTGACCATGCTATATATTTTCTTGTAATGAAGTTAAAAGTTTGTATTGAAAATGATACTCAATTATAAAATCAATTGAAGTTTGATATTAAGGTTTTAAGAATTGGTGGGAGACAACCTATAAAAAGAAATTAAAATGTGTGGATGTAAATGAAATGGTTGACTATAATTAAACATCATAATATATAAAGATTATTTAATATATAATTTTGATTTTCAAAATAAAAATAAAAATATAAAGATATTCTAAAAGAAGTTTAAAATGATAAACTGTAAGTTAATTTGGCTAAATACAAGGTATTAAAGTCAAACTAACTGTCTAACAAAGGATATAATAAAGTATTTTCATACCCAAAAAATATATATTAATATGTTAATTGATTAATGTGAATAATTCAGCTTCTAACAAATTATTTTTTTTAAGGGTCAAATTAAGTAAGAAAAAAACTGATTGAATAAATTAGTTTGACTCACTTTATACATTAGTTGGTGAATTTTATCAATCTTTTGCCACCAACTTCCTTTTTTTCATTTATATTTTAATTTTGAAACCATCCTTCAATTCTTTTTCAACATATCTATACTTATAAATTTAACTTTTGTTAATTGAACTATTAAGTTTTCGCTATAAATTTAACTTTTTTTAATTGAACTATTAAGTTGTCGCTATAGAAAGTTAGAATAACTCTAAAACGGATCCAGAAATCCAAGTTAGGGGCGTGCTTTGAAAAAAACTTGAGGTGAACTTACAAAAACAACGAAAACTTAAATGAATAAAGATAAACTGCTATTTTTTAAAATTAAATAAAAATAATGTATTAAATTAAAATATTTAAAAAATTAGTGAGTAATGTCAAAAATATATACCCTAATTTTTTTTGTAACCATCAAACAAGAATAATTGGTTTCATACTTAATAATATAAAATAAGTTTAAGAAGCCTAATCACAATGTTAATTATTGAACAATTCAACCAACAAATGATATTCATGTTATCATCAAGCTTCCATCTTATGTATAATATTACAAAAATAACCCACCACCCAGAATTATTATTGATTCAAAACATACCTTTTCTGCATTATAATTTTGTAAATTTCATTTTATTAACATCTTCAAAATTGATTGTATCTCTATGATTAATACATTCTTATCATAGTTTGCATTAAATGGTTAAGAAGAAAATTAAAAAAGAACTCTAACATCCTATTAATTAGAGTATCTATTATAATCTATTTCAAAACAAATCATTGACCAAATAATATCCCAAAACAACCCAAAGTATAGAGATCTAAATATCAACTTATTTTTGTTGAAATAATAAAGTTATGTTAATAAAGTTCATCATACTTTTGTTAAAATTTATATTAAAAGATTAAGCAATGATTTAAATATTCAATTAATAATCTTGATATCATCTCTTGAACATTTGATATCTGAAAGTTGTTCATTATTCAAACAACTTAAAATTATTTTGTAATAAAGTACATTAGAATGCAGTTTATTATATATATACATATATTAAATACAAATATACTAAACCTACTACATCCCCTCTAGTTTACGATAAAAGAAATGAATACCCTAGCTCACCGGCCTTTCTGAGGTCCTGGGTTCGAACCTGTCAGACGACAAGTTCCGCTTATATGTTAAATTGGTTAATTAGATTTGCGGAATATGTGCTTAACCCGTGAGAATTAATCGCACTCCGAATGAGAAAAACAGAACCGTGTTCTAACGAAAATAAAAAAATCAACCTACTGCCAAATTTATATAAAAGTAAATAGCATCTAAATTGAGTAAGAAAAGGAATTACAGGTTGTTCTTCATTATTTCCGTCCCTATTATTTAACAAAAAAAAAAGAAAAAGAAAGAAATGATAGTGAACGATAAACAATTATTAACGGAAAAATAACAATGAGTAATAGATAAAACTACTGTCTTTATTAACCTTTAGCGATAATAAACTAATGCATTGTCCCCCATTTTTAAACTAATAATTTACAAAAATATAACAAAGTTTTGAAATAAGGCATAGAAAAGAAAACTATGACCCACCTAGTATGAATATATTCAAATCATTTAAAAATAATAATATTAACTTATACATACCAACTTTTAAAATTCAAAAACAAATTATATAATATATATATATAACAAAGTATATTAACAATATTCAATGTTCATCTTGTTTGTAATACTTAATAATAACAATAATAGATTCAAGTACAAATACATAATATTAGTAGATAATAATAGTAATATGTTCCAACATTGCAATATAATATATATATATATATAATTGAGCATCTCAGTAACGAAACCACATTCGATCAAGATCCAATTGTCCACTCAAATTCATCTTAACATCATCACGATCATCATCATTTCTAACTCCTCCATTTTCCACCTCATTCTTTTCAACATAGTTTGCACTGATACCATTCACATTGTTCATCTCAATGTTCATAACCAGACTCGGGTATTGCAGATTCGACCAATTCTGAACAGGATTCGATGTCGATGTATACATCGAATTCATCGGTGGTGGGTTCATCATAGAATTTGAAGACGAACAGATTCCTTGAACTTCCATAAGTTTGGAGAAGCAGGGCACATGTGTTGGATGAGAATATGGTATTTTCTTCCCAGATGAATTTTTCTGAAAAACTCTACTAATCACCCAATCATTCTACCAAGAAAATGTTTGTCAGAATTCAGAAATGAATCAAGTTATGAAATTCATTTATGGGTATTATTACAAATTTACCTTAACATATTTAGGAAGATTCTGAAGAGAATGTTCTCCTTCCAATCTGTATTCATGCATGACCCAATTGGTTTTCTCACCTTTGGGTGCTCTTCCTTTGTAGAACACAAGAGTTTTCTTCATTCCTATGATGGATTGATGTTGTCCCCCTAAAATCTCCTTGTCTTTTCCTGTCGCCTTCCAATAACCAGCAGCAGTTGCTCTGTTTGTTCTCAAACCAGTTGGGTATTTCTTATCCCTCAAACAGAAGAAATACCATTCCTTTTCACCCATTTTCGCTTTCCCTTCATCCCCAAAACACACACCAAAAGTAAGCCAAAACCAAACCAAACCAAACCAAACCAAACCAAACCAAACCAAAACAAAACAAAACAAAGAAACATTCTTACTAGGCAAATCCCATGGTTCAACTTGGTTAAGATCAACATCACCAATGGCTATAGCAGTGAAATCTCTGTCAATTACTTTCGGAGACAAGTAATGAGTAATAAGTTCTTCATCCATAGGATGAAATCGAAACCCTGGTAATAAAACTATCCCATCTCCATCCTTTCCATTAGAAGAAGATTTCCCTCTAGTATCCATTCTTTGAATTTCTTCTTCTTTTATTGTAGATCTAGGAAAAAGAAACATAATTCAATTCAATTCAAATATACACATTACAGAAGAAGATATATGGGTTGTTTCTGAAATTGGAGAATTGAAGAATTTAGTTATGTTCAAGAAAGAACATTGGAAGAACAGAACAAACACCTTCTTCTCATAAATACTAATCCTA
This sequence comes from Impatiens glandulifera, assembly GCF_907164915.1. NCBI lineage: Eukaryota > Viridiplantae > Streptophyta > Magnoliopsida > Ericales > Balsaminaceae > Impatiens > Impatiens glandulifera. Next base: position 157,056,710 of record NC_061862.1, on the reverse strand, counting down.
TAAGGACATGTTTGGTATAGGTTTATTTAAAAATAATAATTTTGAGAACGTGGGTTTTTCTTATTTGGTAAAAATACTTAAAAGGGTATTAATATATTTTCGATAAAAAAAATCAAACAAGAACTTAGGAGATAGCTAGAGACGTGATACATAAGTGAAACTATAAAGATGGTTGCTTTATGGGCCTCTTTTTTTGCTAAATGTTGCAAAGTTTTCAGTGACTAAATTCAGAAATTAAATTAATAAGTTTGTTTGGTTTATAGATTAAATGTTTTTAGGTACCATTTTATTTTCTTTTTGGAGTAAAATCGTATGTTAATTCTTAAACGAGTACATACGTACACTTCATTTTTAGCAATTCTAATAGGTTGTTTTATATTCAATTAATTAATAACATTCAATTTCAATCACCATTCTAATCCCATAATCTTCTTTGATTAAATCATTTATATTAATTTAGTTTTTTTGGATGGTTTGTTTTAAACTAAAATAACAACTTTAACGTAAATAAACTATTGTTTTGTTTTCTTAAAATATTCACATTTATACGGATCGATAAACACGTGTTGTAAAATATCAGTTTAAGAAAATGTGAACGGTTTATTTGTAGAAATATTATTATAATCCGGAGAATCTAATAAAGCAACCGTTACATATAAATAAAAATAAAAAATATGAGCGAGAATGAAAAAAGTAAAAATAGTACAAGTTTATCCGGAAGACAAATTTAGTGAATATGAGAGTTTTGTCGATTAGCTCACATAGATAACTTAGTGATGAGATTAAGAGGTTTAGTCGAATGGTTTATTAAACTATGGTTTTAATTTTGAATCTTATTTAAAACATATCTTGATTAAAAAAATAATGAGCATTGTTTCTATAATGCTTAATTATCTAAAGAACTATAATGAAATGAAGAACAATTCAAATAAAATGTACAAAAACCCATAAAATACATATTAAAAAAATAAAATAAAAAATATTTATTAATACTAATAAAATTGAGAAGGTTATTAATAACTAAGAATTGAGCTCAAAATAAAATAAGTACTATAGAATTACAAAATTGAATAATCACTTTTTTTTTTACATTTGTAACATTGATATGTTGTATTATGATAACTAAAGTCATAACTTGTAATAATTATTTTTTTTAAATTGTTTGAATGTTCAACCATCATTATTGTATCTTTGGCTAATGAAAATATTTTATCCTTCAAAATAAAAATAAAATATCATTAAATGCAATTTTCATGGCAATTTTTTTTTTTAAAGGGTATGATATTTTAAATTTCGTCAAAATTACCAAATTAATTGAAACTTACTTTCAAAACCAAACAAAACACGTAGATGTGTTTATGCAACTTTAGATGATAGTGTATTTGCTTAAAATTATAATAATCAAATTTAAATGTGAATGAACCTACTAAGTTTAAATTTCTCTTTGAAATTCAAGCTTGTGTTTAGGGTTTTATAAAAAGAAAAAAGTCTTGTGTTCAAACTAAACTAAATTAAATTAGTGTCACAAGAACCATGTTTGGTACATAAGCTACAATAAGTTATAGAGTTTAAGTTGTCCATTTTTTATATAAAAAAATCGCAACAAAATAAAATATTAAGAATAAGAAAATAGTAATTCAAATATTATAAAATATAATATAATATAATATATCTTTAACATATTAACACAATATAATAAATTGCTATAATATCAATATTATATTATATTATAATATTAATTTCTTTGTCATAGATAACTTATTATAAGAAATAAAATTGTTAAATAATATGTCATAGAGTTACATATGTTATGTCTAATATATAGACATTAGATTAAATTTTTAAGGAAAATAATATAATATAATAGTGATGTTATCACAATTTATCGTATTGTGATTATATTTTACATAACTAAATTGATAAAAAAAAATTTAATAAAATATTGATATTATCAAAATTTATTATATTGTGATAATATCTTACCGATATATTATATTATATTCTACCCATATTACTTTTTGTTTGGCTGCATATTAAACTTTTCTATGCACAAGATAAATTAATAAATTTGTTTTATATTTTTTTTTTTATGTAAGAATATTATTCAAATATTAATTTAGATAAGATAATATTTTCAAACATAATTTAATTATATATTTTTATAAATTTATTAATATTTTCTCATATCTATATATATATAATAATGCTTAATTTTTAAAGTGTCCGGATTGCCGGGTCGAGAACTGTGGTTAATTTGGATATATGTGAGAGTAAATGGATACTTGGGTCGGATTGTGTGTTGACCCGCCCATAAACTTAAAACGGTTAAAAATAAAATTAAAAATGCTATAGGTATGGTTCGAACTTGCAACTTAACAAAATAAGTACAACCTTTTAACCAACTAGGCTAATAACAATTTATATTTTAAATTCAACCCAAAATTTGATAAACGCGTGACATTTTAACAATATAAGTTCAACTTTTTAACTAACTAATCTATATATATAATGATGCTTAATTTTTAAAGTGTCCGGATTGCTGGGTCGAGAGCTGTGGTTAATTTGGATATATGTGAGAGTAAATGGATACTTGGGTCGGATTGTGGGTTGACCCGTCCATAAACTTAAAACGGTTAAAAATAAAATTAAAAATGCTATAGATATGGTTCGAACTTTCAACCTAACAAAACAAGTACAATCTTTTAACCAACTAGACTAATAACAATTTATATTTTAAATTCAACCCAAAATTTGATAAACGCGTGACATTTTAACAATATAAGTTCAACTTTTTAACTAACTAATCTATATATATATATAATGATGCTTAATTTTTAAAGTGTCCGATTTGTCGGGTCGAGAGCTGTGGTTAATTTGGATATATGTGAGAGTAAATGGATACTTGGGTCGGATTGTGGGTTGACCCGCCCATAAACTTAAAACGGTTAAAAATAAAATTAAAAATACTATAGATATGGTTCGAACTTTCAACCTAACAAAACAAGTACAACCGTTTAACCAACTAAGCTAATAACAATTTATATTTTAAATTCAACCCAAAATTTGATAAACGCGTGACATTTTAACAATATAAGTTCAACTTTTTAACTAACTAATCTCTCTCTATATATATATAATGATGCTTAATTTTTAAAGTGTCCGATTTGTCGGGTCGAGAGCTGTGGTTAATTTGGATATATGTGAGAGTAAATGGATACTTGGGTCGGATTGTGGGTTGACCCGCCCATAAACTTAAAACGGTTAAAAATAAAATTAAAAATGCTATAAATATGGTTCGAACTTTCAATCTAACAAAACAAGTACAACCTTTTAACCAACTAGGCTAATAACAATTTATATTTTAAAGTCAACCCAAAATTTGATAAACGCGTGACATTTTAACAATATAAGTTCAACTTTTTAACTAATTAATCTATCTATATATATAATGATGCTTAATTTTTAAAGTGCCCGGGTCGAGAGCTGTGGTTAATTTGAATATATGTGAGAGTAAATGGATACTTGGGTCGGATTGTGGGTTGACCCGCCATAAAATTTTTACCGTAATATTTTTTCACGGTGTTTTATATTATTACTCGTGCAAATGCACGGGATACATGTTAGTTAATATAAATTCAAAATTTAATTCAAAACCATTTTTTTAAATGAACATATTGAAAGGAATAATACCAAAGATCAGCCGATCCAAACTGGAACAAAATTGTCACTAACACTACCTTAACAACTATTTGAAGAATGTAAAAAATTTGGAATCAATGTCTTCATGTTTGGAAACACATATTATCGAGCTCAAATTTGTTGTTCTAAATTTGGTGTTTCACCATACACCACCTTCACAATATATTGACTTTTTATTTTATTTTTATTAATTTTAACTCTTTTCATAAAATGATAAATTTTTATAAAGGTAGTGTAGGTGGAGCACCAAATCTAGAACAACAGATTTGACTTTTCATAAATGTAAGAAACAACATTCTTTTCCTACGATAAAACGGATAACACCATCCACAAATTCACAAAATCCATAATTATTTAACTATCATTTTCCAAATTAAAATTTTTTGGTTAAAAGTTCCTTTTTTTAAAATTAAAATAAAATATACCCAAATTTCAAACTTTTTCACTAATTGCACTACTTCTCACCCTTACCAAACTCAATGGTACGGCAACCACATGTCTCCACTCTTACTATTTTATAAATTTTTTTATTATTATTTTTTTTTTTTAATGATCAAAGTTAGCCAAATCTTTTTAAATAGAAATACTTTTAATTTATTCACAGTCAATTCGAATTAGTTATTGAAAAAAACAAACAAAAATAAAATGAAGTATTAAAGCTTCAATTAGATAATTGCTTAGCAAAAATCACGAGTTACTCATGCACAGAAATATATATAAAGTAACGGGATTCTCCCCTCATCTTTCGACAATCGTCACATCCACGATGACAATCAAGTTACGAATGCTTACTTATCCACATCAAGTCCATCTCCAACATTGTCTCAAACATTACCCCATAGTAATGGTGGCTTTATCTCCACTATTATTCTCTTTCTTTTCTCCTCATATAATTTATGGCACTATGCAATCTTATCTTCCTCCCTTAGTTTGGTACATGATTGACAATCTTAGTTTATCTTATCTCCACCATCATCCTTTACATCATGTTTTTTTACCCTTAAATTTGTATTAAGACAAACATGTAAAATAGAATTTGTATTGAAGATTTTTCACCAATTCTTTAACCAAACCAAGGTTAGTTAATTAACTCAAGGGTTGACCCTTAAACCATAGAATTAGTTCCGAGCTGGCAATCAGGTTTTTTTGTCCCTTTCAGTCCTAAAGCAACGGTAACATATGTCAGTATTTTATTGGTTGAAAACCCCGCAAACCTAGGCAAAGGACTTGAAAATTAGGCAAAGGTCACAAAAGTTGTTTCCAATTCTATTTTCATGGCAAGCCTTCAAATGCAATCCTTTTCTTAATAGACAATACAATTGTCTTGGTCTATCAACCAGTCTTTCTTATATATATCTCATCTACCAAGAGTCTTTCACACCATAGGTTTTAAATGACTTCGAGTAATTTAGAACGTTTTAAGTAAAATTCGAATATGAATCATTTGATATTGTAGACAAATTTCTTTCCAAAACTTGTTACCTTACTAGGTTACAAATTGAATCATTGTCTCGTGCTCTTAATCACTAAGTAAATTGATCTTAAAAATAATTTAATGTTGCTTTCGTTTCATAAGATCCATCAAAAGATAATAAGAATTCTGAACGAGAATCGTCCAAAACTCTCAAAAACCCATCAATGGAATATACCATAACCCAAATAAGGCTCTAGCTCCAAAACAAACCTCAAAACTTGACATTTATTGTTTCCTATGAAATGTTTTTGACCCAATGCATTTATAAGTCATTCTTTTAAGTTTCAGACATCTCAATACCAAATCAGCAATTCTAATCAGGGTTTAATATGTCTCTTAATTCAACAAACGTTTGCAGAACATGAATTCACAACAATTTACATTAAAGCTCAAACTAACATTTTTCATATCATAGTATCTGAATCAATGGGAATTCTAGCATTCATGTCACAACAATCTATCTGCCCACAAAACCCATAAAAATGTCAATAACAACAACACAGATTAAGAAAAATCAGATCTAAAAAAACCTTCCAAGCGAGAGAGAAACCAAGATTCTTACCCATTAGCTGTTTACTGGGGTTTTTCGTAGGAAAAATCTTGGTGGGCTTCCAGGGACTCGTTTGAAAATATATACGAATGAGAAGACTTTTGTCAGGTTTGTTGATCATGGTACAAAAAATTGTTTATTGAAATTCCAAACTTAAGGAATGATTAAACTACATAATCAAATTTATTGATATTCCAAACAGACTCGATATAAATTATCTTAATTAGATTACACACACACTGTATTAGGAAGTTGAGAGTTTTCCACATATGTTTTTAACCAATCTTTACATCATAAGAACAAATAAGTTTCAGTGTGAGTTTTGTTCAATCTTAAGGAACACCTTTACCTTTACATCTTCTTCTTCTCTTTATAGATTTTGATCTCGGCGTCAATGTTGTCTTTCACTCTGGCATGGAACCCGGGATATGGCTCATACCCGAATCCCATCTGAAGAACCTGCCACAAATAATAAATTACAGTCTTAGAATATTTTCCGGTTCTATTTAATGGACGAGATCTGATTAAGATAATATACCTCTAGCACCACGAAGAAAGGAGCCATTACAAAAGCTTGGAGGAGGTTGTCAAGGAGCGCTGGTGCCCGTCTCTAATCATAGAAAGTGTATAGGATTGTTAGTAAGATAATACCCATATGACATGATTCAGAAAAAAAAAACTGTTACCTCAAAAACACCATGTCCTATGAACTGTCCAGTCCAGCAGATTATCTGAGCCGCCAAAACAACCTGACATGTAATTGTCGAAATTAAGAATCCGAATCAATATTTTCATGTAAACCTATGTTTCAATCGTTTAAATACCAAGAATGATCAAAATTACAACTATTTCATGGTAAACTGCACCAATTATCCTATCAATAGACAAAGTTTAACAATGACACAAATTTCAACCTAAGTACCAAAGTGCCATGTACATTATCCACATCAATTTCATTAAAAAGACATCTAGAGAGCAACAGTACACCCCGCAAAGCAAATGAAACTCAACCAAAAAAAAAAAACCCATTGTCTAAGGCTCTAAATCATGTCCATAATATCCCACACCTAGAATATTGCTGACAACACTAAGGAAATTGATCTTAAAACTTGGAAAAAATCATTCCTTGTAGTAAAAATAACTTCAGGTTCCTTTCTTTTCATAAGATCCACCAAAATTGTGTGCCAAATCTTATCAAGACAAATTCCCTTACTACAATCAGTCCAAAACTATCAAAACCCATCAATGAAATATGGCATATCCAAAAATAAGGTTAAGAGGGTTCCATAACAAATCCCCCAAAATAAGCAAATGAGACATCTTTTAATCGCCAGATTATAAATATTAGAAAACACATAAGAAAGACCAAATCTCATGTGAAATGATCTTGACCCAATAAGTCAAATCAGCAATCTAGTTAGGGCTTACTCTGTCTCCTCATTCAACAAACACACATATAAGTGCAGAACATGAATTAACCATGTTTTCTTCTTCATTTAAGCTAAAGCTAATACTTTCATATCATAGTATTTGAATCAATAGGAATCTGACATAATCATTCCCCAAACCCCAAACCCATAAAAATATCAATAACAACAGCAGAGATTAAGAAAAATCAGGTCTTTATATACATACCTTCCAAGCCAGAGAGAAACCAAGATTCTTCGCCAGCAAACTACCGAAAACCCAACAAACTAAACAGAGGAAAGCAGCCAAAGTCCCGGCTTTCCTATCCAAACAGATATAAAACCCAGCATAGATCAAAGTAAAGACGAACCCAATATTGGGAATCAACCCAATTTTACATTGGAAAGGACACTCAATAAGGGCAGGCGTAAAGTACAAGATAACAAGAGCAGTGAACAATAATGGCCATACGAAGATAGTATGGATCAAAATATTAATCGGATTACTATGATATGCTCCATAAAAGGAGAAATGTTTCTCCAGATCGAACAATCCTATCTTACCCATCAGCTTTTTAGTGAGATTTCAGGGACCCGTAAGAAGAAAGATCTAAGAACGATAACGAAAATGATGGAATTGCAATTTGGGAAGAATTGAAGCCCAAGATATATAGCTTTAGAAAGGAGAGAAGGAGGCCAGGAAGGCAGGACAACAGACTTAACAAAACCAGAGCCGATTCAATTATTTATTTATGATAATTTAATACTTTGCCTAAAATAATACTTCTCATTGGATAATGACTTCTTTTCTTATGTAATTAATGTTTTGAAATATTAAAAATAATAAAATAAAAATATTTTAATTAATAATTTAATGTCTTGCAAAACATATGTGGTAGCTTGTCTTTGGTTTCTTACATAATTGATCCCTTAGTTATAATTATTTTTTAAAATTAATAATTTAGAAGTTTAGTATTTTTTGATATAGAAAGATGGATTAAATTTAGATAAAATTTATTTTTAAAGAAAATATATATGAAAAAGGTAATTTTTTTTATAAATTTTTAGACAATGTTAAAGATTTTTTTTTTTTTTATATTTTTGTGAAAGAATTATTATTATTATTTATTTATTTTTATAAATAATTTGAGTGTGAAGACTCAAAAACTCATAACCTTGAGAACATAAATTCATATGCTCTATCATTGACTCTAATAAATTTTTATATTAAAAAAAAGTGATTGTGTGAGGCATTAAGGTAATTCTAGTGCAAATATATTATATAAGAGATCAAAGTTATTGGGACATACTATTGAAGATTGGATTAGCTTTCTAAAATTAAAAAAGTATGGTTCCACACTATGGAGTATGGACTTGGTTAATTAGTTGTGTACCTCAATTCAATCACGTTTATCTAATTGATCGATAAACCAAGATTTTATTATCGGTTTATAATTAATTAAAATAAATGACTCACCATGGTAGACCAGTGATAAAAGTCTACTTAAAAGACCAAAATGTCAAGAATTCGATTTCATCTAAAAACAACGCTTTGTGTTGAAGCGAAGGATCATGACTGTGGGTGTCATGCTAGTTTTCCTTAATTTAAAAAAAAAATTAAAATAAATGATTTTTTATTAATTTCTAAATAGACTTGTTTTCCAATGCACATAATCCATTGATTTGGAAGTTATTGTTTCCACAATTCTTTACATCAAAAACATATGTTGAGTAAGATCATAGATCACTTTTACATAGTCTTTTTCTCCTTGAAGCTTTTAATCTCAGCATCAATGTTGTTTTTCACTTTGGCATGGAACCCAAGAAACGGCTCGTACCCAAATCCCAACCAAAGAACCTGCGCCAGATAATAAATCACGATTAGGTTGTCTTAAGCGATTATTCGGTTTTGTTTAGTAGATAAGCGTCGATTAATTACCTCTAGCACCACAAAAAAAGGAGCCATTAGCATAGGTTGGAGAACATTGTCAAGGAGCGTTGGCGCCCGTTTCTAATTAATCATAGAAAGCGTTTAGTCGCAGTTAAGAATTTAACAATCATATGACTTATATTCCATATATTAAAAAAAACATGTTTGTGCATGGTTTCTAGGAAGTAAGCTAGGAACCATCACCTCAAAAACACCATGTCCTATGAATTGTCCGGTCCAACAAAGCATTTGAACCACCAAAACAACCTGAAATGTAATTGTCAATATTAAAATAATTACATTTTCAATGATTTTTATCCTAGTTAAAGATTAAAGTTAATAATGACACAAATTTCAACCTAAGACATGCACCTAAGTACCATGTTAGATAATTTGAAAATGATAAAAAAAAAAAAAAGACAGTACAATAAAATTTTAAAAACAACAAAGATTAACACAATTTTAGATTTATATATATACCTTCCAAGCCATAGAGAAACCAAGATTCTTTGCGATCAAACCTCCGAAAACCCAACAAACAAAACAGAGAAAAGCAGCCAAAGTTCCAACTTTCTTGTCCAAACAGATATAAAACATAGAATAGATCAACGCTACGACGAAACCAATATTTGGAATCAACCCCATTCGGCAGGGGAAATGGCACTCGATAAGAGCGGGCGTGAAGTATAAGATAACTTGGGCAGTGAAAAAGATTGGCCACACAAATATAATATGGATCAAAATATTAATTGGATTACTATGATATGCTCCATAAAAGGAGAAATGTTTCTCCAGATCAAACAATCCTATCTTACCCATCAGCTCATAAACAAAGAGGAGTTGCTTGGAATTGAGGGGAAAATTGTCCCTATAAAAGGGACAATTAGTGGTTCACAATAGGGTCAATTATTTTGCTTATGATAATTGAATACTTTAGCTTCTACATGGAGTAAATATGATAATAATTCTTTTTTGTAACTATACCTATGATTGAATGCAAAACTATTGGTCTAATCTTACTAGTAAATCTACCTAGCTAGGGAAGCTAATTTGAAGGATTCTTTTGAAATGATAATTAGTAAGAGTATTAACCACGGTATTGATAAATCAATAACAATATTGTTAAGTTACGGTCCCTATTGCACTTAGTCTATGCTTTGCATGTTTTTAGAATATATGTTCAGGACCGGCTCTAGGTATGACCGGCTAGGCGGTAATTTAGACCCCTTTTACAAGACTAAAATTAAAATAAAAATTAAAATTAATAACACTAATAAAGTTTAATCTTTAGATCTCTATGTAAACATAACATACTATGTTAACATAACCCCTTTCACAATGCGTCTAAAATTAGAAAAATAAAAATATGTTAACATAACATCTAACTAATTAAGTTATGTTAGTTTTGTTAAAAATAATATAAACTTATTATATTTATGTAATAAAACATAAAATACAAATTTGTGATATATATATATATATAAATATTTATATTTCTTTCTTATATTTTTAACCAAATTTTGTTTCACCTCCTTAAACACTAAACCATTATATTTAGTTGTTATTTGATACTAAAAAATGTAAATATGTGGTTTTTAATAAGCAATAACCAAGTCCTTGATAACTAATATATGGATATTATTTTTTTTGATGAATGAAATAATATTGTTATTAGGGATGAGAATGAGGCGGATAATGCGTTTATCATCTCCGTTATGTTCTAATTCAAAGATTTTTCTTTACAACAATTTTCGTCCCATTCGATTTTAAGGAATCCCCGTGGGACACCTATTATACAATATTCTAAAAAAATCCACAATAAAATTCATATTATTATAAAAGATAAACTTAAAATTATAAAATATGAATAATAAATAAAGATATTAGTGATGTTCTCGGAACGGAATCGGGACATAGTCGGGAACATGAGACACATATATCATTTCGCCTCATCTCCGGTCAAACCAAGAAAAAAACATCTTAAACGAGACAATTCAGATCGAAAACCCCGAGCGAATTATAATTATCATTTTTAATTGTTATTAAGCTATTATTTAATGTCGTTAAATATTATGCCAGTGTCAAACTTTCACACGCCTCAAAACATTTAGACAAGTTAGTTAGTATTAAGTAATCTACACGCTGAAAATGACTAATACCATGAGCTTTAAATTGGTCTTGAAATGTCAATGATTTCTTAAATTAAGTTTGAAATCTTGTTTTTGTCCACTTTAATGTCTTCTTGAATTTATACTTCTTTGTTGGGTTAGATATTAAAACAATTGATAGAAATACAAACTAATGAGAGATCCGGTCTGAAAATTTTGAAAACACCAAAAGTTGGAACGAATAAAATAGAATTAGAATAAAAAAAACGTTATTAAATTTATTAATATATATATATATATATATATAATTAAAAAAATTAAAATATTATCTTATTTAAATCAGTATTTTAATATTTTTTTTTAAAACTCAAATTCAGTCCTAAAATTAAAATAAATAAATAATACTTTCATAATCAATACTCAATAATCCTTGTTTGAAATTGTGCAAGGAACCTCCGTTAGTCAAAAACTGTATTCAACTTGATATTCACAACAAGGGTAAATGAGCTGTATATGTTTTTTTATTTTATTTTTCATTAAATTATTTAAAACTAGTACTATTCACCCGGTATTTCAATTTTAAAAGCTTAAATAGGAATTATAATATATTAAGATGTCAATATTTTTTTTTTAAATATAAAAGGTTAGTACGAACAAACAACTATAACCAGGAACGGACCCAAGATTTAGTAGTCAGGTGAGCTTGAAAATTATTTTAAGATGAACTTAAATAAATATCTAATTTTTTTGTGGATAAAACAAATAAATAAAGTTAAATTTTACCATTTTTTTAATAATTATATAAACAAAACAATAAATTATATTAAATTTTTTTTAAAAAATAGTGGGTAATGTATAGGGGTGTTCAACCGGTCGGTTAACGGGTTAAACGGTTCCGGTTAAATCCGGTTTACCTCTTATTTTATAAACCGGTTAACCGATCAGTATTGGTATCGATTTTACCGATTTTGAAACTATTGGTTTCGGTCAGTACCAATCGATTAACCGGTTTAACAGTTTACAGATAATTGAATTTTTTTAAATTAAGTATTAAATTTATTAAATAATTTTATTTTTCAAAATCCTTATTTGTGTCATATTATTCTCCATTTTTTTTATCTATATTATAATATATTATATTATTCTTATAATATAATATATTATAATAATATTTTATAGATATATTTAAAAATATTTTATAATAATATTTGATAGATATATTTAGAAATATTTTATAGTATATTATATTATTCTAACAATATAATATATTTAAAAAGTATTTATTTTTAAACTAATAATTATATAAATTAAATTTATTTTAAAACAATTCTATACAAATTATAATTTAAAATTAAAAAAACACATCTATATATTTATTATTAAATATTATTTATAATATATCTAATATTTACAAAATAATTAATATAAATATATGTGATTAAATTATTACCGGTTTATCGGTTAAACCACTAGAAAAATAGTTCAACAGAAAATCGAAACATTTAACCGGTAAAAAATCGGTTAATCGGAACCGTTAGAATTGATTAACCAATAAACCGGTAAATTATCGATTCGGTTGGGTTATCGATTTTTCGGTTTTTTTGCCAGCCCTAGTAATGTCACATTTTTATTGTAAAAAAAATTATATTTTATTTTTTGAGTGGGCTGAACCCCTACATAGATCCGTTCATAACTATAACACAATCACTTTAACCTAAGACATTTTAAGTGAAAATCGAACAAATGATATTTTATTTATTAGGAATCGCATCTACCACTTGAACTACCTTAATAGAATGTTATCCAATTTTACTATTATTCTTTATAGGTTAGACTAAGTTGTAAAAAAATTGGCCAGTATGACCTAATTAAATTTTAAAAAATGAATAAAAAAACTTTGGTTAATCAATGTGTGACAAGTAGCCGGCCTTGTTTGTTTATAGATTCTTTAAGGTTATTCTCTAACAAACTTCTTGGTTTAAGATTGCAAAACAAATAAGTTATTTTGAGTTATACATTAACTTAATTTAATAAAGACAATAAAGAGGTATATTATTTTATTTTTACCTTGAATTCCATTATTTTATCAATAATATACAAAAGTCAAAGTTAAAAAGTAATATTATTTGAAACAATACTACTATTTTGGCCAAACAAACAAGACTAAGTCATGCCTGTGGTTTTCTAAGCTTAGAGATTAATTTTTCAATGATGTACCAAAGCACATTGTTTTTCACATTATTAATGCAACTAACCTAACCTAGTGATTCATCTGTTTTCTTTATCTCAACAAACTTTCAATACCATTCATTTATAAAAGATTTTCTTAAATAATATAAGAGATAATTCATTAAATGATTTTTATAAAAATAATAAAATACTTTCACACTTACTTATAACTTATAAAATTTTGGTTTAATATATTGTAAGATTTTAGTCAAATTACAAAAACTAATAATTTGAGTTAAGGCATTATGTTTTCTTGCAAGGAATGCGGAATTGATTAAAATTAAAATTGTATAATTTTTTATGTTAATTTTTTATCTTGTCTATATTATTGGCTCCCAATTCAATCACAATTACTTTAAAACAAAATTCAAAATAAATTGATTTATTTTAGTATTTAGTATGTGAATATGATTGAAAAAAAACAAATTCCACTTTAATATTATTTCCAATTTAAAAAATAAAAATAAATTTTGACTATTTTATTTTTGTTGTATCATTTACATTTTATTTTTTACTTGATTGCAGCACCTTTTTAATTAAGAACTGATTTACAATATACAAACTAACAACAAATTTTATTTTCGAAATAATTTTAAATAATATAATGAAAATAATTGAAAGTTCAAAAATTAAGTTATTAATCAAAATTTTAATTTTTTTTAAGAAAATAACACATACTCAAAAATCTATTATTAATACGTTTTGTTGTTATCTATATGAATTAATTGACGGGTATATCGTCCATCATAATTTACTATTAAGGAACCAGACAATCTTACTCCACAAAATCTGCATGTCAAAGATGCAATCAAGTCACAATATATTCCTCCATAATCTTAGTGATTGCACAGCTAATTGTTACCCATATTTAGACTCCACAAAATCTGCAAGTCAAAGATGCAATCAAGTCACAATATATTCCTCCATAATCTTAGTGATTGCACAACTAATTCTTACCCATATTTAAACTTTACATATAACAAATTGTAATATAAATAACATGTACATTTCTCATTCATATATACAATTATTCCTTTTTCAATCATGCATTTTCTCTACATGGTATCAGAAGTCTAGATCCTACAATGTCATCAAACGCCTTCTCCGTCCCAAACCCTACCGACCCCGGCTATCCCATCTTCTTTGTCAACCTATCGCAATGCAAACCCTTACAAACTACAAACAACACCACCGACTCCACCTCATCAACACCTACCACCGCTTTTGTCGCAACCTACAAACCATCATCCAATACTCGCCAAAATAACAATTACTCCCGACCCCAATACTCTAAAGACAACAGCCGACAGTCCTCACCACACTACCCCAACCCCTCCTCCTCATCAAACACCAAATCACCTGATGTCTGCCAATATTGCGGCTACACTGGTCACACCATCTCCGTCTGTCGCCACTTCTCTCGCGCCCATCCTAACTTTACACTCAAACCCTTTGTACGTCAATCTCGCTACACTCGTCCTCAAGCCAACACTGCCTATTCATCTCACGCCCCTCCATGTGACTGGATTATAGATAGCGGTGCTACTCACCATGTCACACATGATCTCGATAATCTATCCCTTCACACTCCTTATACAGGCAACGATGATGTTATCATCGGTGATGGCTCATCTCTTCCAATCTCTCACACAGGTTCATTCACTATCACCTCTCAAAACAAATCTTTACTCTTTTAAAATGTTCTTTATGTTCCAAAAAGTGCACAAAACATTATTTCTGTCTCCAAGTTTTGCCTTGATAATAATACACAAATTGAGTTTACCTCTTCTTCCTTTCGTTTCAAGGCTATCTCCACGAACACTATCCTACTCCAAGGAACTTTTAATCATGGCATGTACACCTGGTCTTCTTCCTACAAATGTGCCCTTCAAACATCTCTCACATCATCTACTTTAAAGCTATCCACCACGTCTGCTCTCCTATGGCATCACCGTCTTGGCCATCCGTCATTTAAAATTTTTTCTTATATTTCAAATTTATGTAATTTAGGTTCAATTTCATCCCTTGATTACTGCAATTCTTGCAAGATTAATAAAGCACACAAACTTCCTTTCTCTCAATCCATTCTTACGTCTACAACTCCCCTTGAATTATTATTTTCAGATGTTTGGACCTCACCCCACCTCTTACATGACAACTACAAATATTATCTAATCTTTGTGGACCATTACACTAAATATGTATGGTTTTACCCTCTCAAAAATAAATCCGACTCTCTCACAGTCTTTCTTGACTTCAAAAAATTAGTTGAAAACTATTTCAAAAGAACGATCATAACCCTATTCTCTGACAATGGAGGCGAGTTCATCAAATTGGCTCCCACCTTACGCGCTAATGGCATCTCACATCTTACTACACCTCCCCATACCCCTGAACACAACGGCTATACAGAACGCCGTCATCGTCACATTGTCGAAACTGGTCTCTCTCTCCTATCTCATGTCAATCTACCTGTCACTTACTAGACACATGCATTCTCCACCGCTGTGTATCTCATAAATTGATTACCTACACCAACCTTACAAAATGACTCTCCCTACTATCGACTCCTAAATGTCAAACCTATCTATTCCCAATTACACTCCTTTGGCTGTCTATGCTACCCATTACTACGACCTTATGCTTCCAATAAACTAGATCCTCGATCTCAACCATGCATTTATCTTGGTCGTTCCCTAACTCAAAGCGCTTTTCTCTGCCTAAATCTTACCACAAACAAAATCTACACTTCTCGTCATGTCACTTTCATTGAGCATGATTTTCCATTCCACCGTCTATCAAACCAACAAAATTCAACTTCGCTTCCCTCACCTCACGAATGGTTTCCCACTCCTCTCATACATATTTCATCACATAACCCTACAACACCATCCACCACTGCCACACCCCCACAGAACACACCTCCTACGCCACCACATCCATCACATAACCCTACAACACCGTCCACCACTGCCACACCCCCACAAAACACACCTCCTACGCCACCACATCCACCCCCCCCCTCCGCCCATTCTCCCTCGTCCTGTAACTCGTCTCACAAACAACATAACCAAACCTAACTCAAAGTATGCCCAACTTACCACTATCTCCTCACCCACGTCACTACCAACCACCCCCAAACAAGCACTTTCCATCCCTCATTGGTGTGATGCTATGCTTGCTGAATACAATGCTCTACGGAAACACAATACATGGACTCTCGCACCACCTAGTGAAGCTCGAAATGTCATTGGTTGTAAATGGGTCTTCAGAATCAAATATAATCCTGATAACACGATTCACAAATACAAAGCTCGGCTTGTCGCAAAAGGTTTTCATCAACAAGCTGGTCTTGACTACTCTGCCACCTTCAGTCCAGTTATCAAACCAGTCACGATTCGACTCATCCTCTCAATTGCTCTCCAACACAACTGGATATTACGCCAACTCGACATCAACAACGCCTTTCTCCAAGGTGATCTCCAAGAGACAATCTTCATGCAGTAACCATCCGGCTTCATCGACGCTAACAACCCTTCTTATGTGTGTCGTTTAAACAAAGCCATATACGGGTTAAAACAGGCTTCACGCGCATGGTTTACAGCCCTCACCTCCTATCTACTACAATTCGGTTTTACAGCATCTCTCGCCGACCCCTCTCTCTTCATTTACAAAAAAATGGCGATCTCCTATATGCACTTGTTTATATCGATGACATTATCGTAACTGGTCCTTCACCTGATTTTGTCTCGGTTTTTATTTCCAACTTTGTCAAACGCTTTTCTCTCAAGGACTTGGGGCAACTCTCCTTCTTCTTAGGGGTGGAAGTACAACACAACACTTCTGGTCTCCTTCTCTCCCAAAGAAAGTACATACACGACCTCCTTCAACGTCATGACATGCTTGACTGCAAACCATCAACTACCCCTATGCTTGCTCACCCTCAACTGCTACAAAATACATCCACACCTCCATGTGATCCTACTACTTATCGTTCTGCTGTTGGAAGCCTCCAATACTTATACCTCACACGTCCTGACATTGCTTACTCTGTCAACAAGTTAGCCCAGTTCATGCAACACCCGCAAGAAGCTCACTAGACAGCTCTCAAGAAGCTCCTCCGCTACCTTCACGGGACTTCTCACCTTGGTTTACAATTACATCGCAATACTCTGTCATCACTACATGCCTTTAGTGACGCAGATTGGGCAAGCGATGTTGATAACTTCATCTCCCCTACAGGTTATATCATATATCTCGGCAAAAATGTTATCTCCTGGACATCTCGCAAACAAAAAACGATAGCCCGATCCTCAACCGAAGCTGAATTTCGTGCCATTGTTGACACCACTTCCGAACTCAATTGGATAAAATCCCTTCTACAAGAACTCGACATCCACTTACCTTCTACACCTGTTATATATTGTGATAACTTAAGTGCTACAAATTACTCCGCCAATCCGATTTTTCACTCTCGAATGAAGCATGTTGCTCTCGATTTTCATTTTGTTCGTGAACAAGTCCAAGCTGGAACACTTTGGGTACAACACATCAGTGGACATGATCAGCTCGCCGACGGCCTCACCAAACCTCTCCCTCGCCCGCGTTTTGAGTTCCTATTATCCAAGATTGGCCTCTTCAATGGAAGGTCCATCTTTAGGGAGAATGTTAAGGAACCAGACAATCTTACTCCACAAAATCTGCAAGTCAAAGATGCAATCAAGTCACAATATATTCCTCCATAATCTTAGTGATTGCACAGCTAATTGTTACCCATATTAGACTCCACAAAATCTGCAAGTCAAAGATGCAATCAAGTCACAATATATTCCTCCATAATCTTAGCGATTGCACAGCTAATTCTTACCCATATTTAGACTTTACATATAACAAATTGTAATATAAATAACATGTACATTTCTCATTCATATATACAATTATTCCTTTTTCAATCATACATCTTCTCTACATTTACTTGTCAAATCATTATTAATAAGAGTTAGTTAAATGTTTTCTTATTTTTTAATTTTCTTCTTCAAATCTCAATTTTCAATCTGTTCTTATTAAATCATTATTCTCAGCACATTATTTTGTTACTACGGGAATCTCTTCTTCATCGCATCTTGTTCGTCTGGTAACGATTCAATGTCTGAAGATTCGCTAAAATCATAAACCTTAAACCCCTAATCAGGTAAGGGTAAGCAAACAATCAACAAACAATTTTTTTTTAAAATGTTCCATTTAATAAAAATTCGTTTAAACAAAACGATAAAAATATGACATGAAAAAAAAAGTTATGTACAAATTGATTACATAAGAATAATTAATTGACTCGAATATCTTCAAGAAGGGCAATAAGATCTCCACACGAATTCATTGGTTTTCCAGATCTAATTTCCGACATCGTCATGATAATGGCATTATGAATAATCCTTAACGTCCTACTTTCGTTGTTAAAAGTCTCTGATTTTTTTTCAACCAGATAATCCACCAGAAAATTATAGGAATAGAGACTCATCTTCTAAATCTCACATTTTTAGTCGCCCCAATCCCTGCCTCCCAATAACCACTAACAGTTTCCGACATAACCCATTGTATTCCAGTCAATTTCACAAAATACTCCATATATTTGCAACAACGTGACAATGTAAAAGTAGATGAGAAGTTGTCTCAACCTCTTTATAGCACATACAACAACAACTCACAATAATCATGTCTTTTTTCATACATCTATCGTCAATGAGAATTTCGCCGTGAATAACACTCCAACCAAAAAATGAGAAACAATTCGTCCAATAAATCTAACAATCAATCATTATGAATAATTTAAACTTAATTTCAAACAAATTGATGATTTAGTCAGTACTACATTATTGTAACCTCAATATGATATAATTACAATGGAATTAGAACTCACCTTAAGTAGAAGAAAATGCAATACAAGATCTACGTGCAGATTCTGGGTTGGCCGCAAGCCTCTTTGTCTGAGGTAGCTCTCTCAATTTTCATTGTTAGGTTTAGAGTTCTCTGAAGTGTATCTCTCCTTGGAATTTAGAAAATAGTTTTCGGGATCCAGTTAACTACCTTAAAAATGAGGAATATTTTTCTTAAATATCCTCAAGGCAGGGGTAGGCTAGTTTCCAATTGTTACCGTCTTAATTAGTCGACTCGGCCGTGTCTTGGACCTGGGCTAAGTTTTGGTCGAGTGGACTAAGTAGGTAACCAGTCTAGCTACATTATCCAACTTGAACTAGTTGGTTTCTGTCATGTAGCCCAAGTTATTATTTTTTTAAAGTTTGAGCCATTTTTGAATTTCATCTTCAACCGCCTTGTGTAAACAGAAACTTCCACGGGCTCTTGTAAATGACTCACACCACCATATAGGCTAAACTTGAGTTTGTTGGAGATGTGAGTTTGTTGGAAATGTGAGTTAGTCAGCTACAAATTTCATGTTGTTGTCACTTGTCAAGACAAGTAATAGGTCCATGCATTTTGTGATGGAACGTCAATGGCCTCGAATTAGATAACTTGACTTATGGGGCAATCTTGCGTGGGCTGTAAGCCGAACCTACTTAGCATCAATCAAAAAATAACTCAATGACCTTTTCAACGGCAGCTCACTTTCTCCAAATGATTGAGTAAAACAAAAGTTATGAATTTTAAAAGTGGCACCTAACATCATTTCTCTACAGGAGTTAAGCTAGTGCACTTGCATCATCTTGTGAGAGCATGGAAGGTCCTTTACACATCGAATGACGACATAAGACCAGTGAGATCTGATCGGGATACATCTCAGTTTTCCACACATGAGTAAAAATCCATTTTTGAAACACTATAGCTCAAGTTATGGATTTAAAACCGAGGGAATGTTAGTTTTGGTATGATTTTGGGCAAATTTCCTTGTTTCAAAACTGTGTCGTGTTCCAGGTTTTCAAACCAAGATCTGATTAAGATGTTTTGTAGAAGACTCTCTCAGCTTTCAAAATATCCAAAATTATCCAAATTCATTAAGTATTGCGACCTAGGTAATTATTTTAAGTTGTGTTGATGTTGATATTCCTTCAGCTGGAATCAATAGAGGAGTGCATAGGTTTCGTGAAAGAAGCCACTAACATCACTCAACACGGTTGATTGGTTCAAGCATGTTGACTTGTGTTGATCAAGTCTTGAACGGCCAAGTTGATTTGGTTTTCTTTTTTTTTTTTTTTAATTCTGGAGCACCTCCATGAAATATTCCGAGAAACAATATTATATTCAAATTTTATAATTTTTCGACTCAGTTAATCTAAATGTATCAGCTCTTCCAAATGCCGAGTATTTTTGCAAGGTTATGTTTGGACACAAAAACGAACGTTTAATTAGTTGTTCGGTGCATTTTACAAAATAGCAAAATTTTATTAAAAATTTACAATTTTCCGTACCAATTAGTATGAAATAATTCAAATTTTGAGTATTTTTAAAAATTGGTATTTATACCGTGTGTTTGACGCGGTGTGTGATGAAACTATATATTAAAGTGAGAAATTCAATTTCTATAGATATTAGTGATATTCATGAAACTTATCAAAACTCAAACATAAAATTCCGTCTGTCTTAAGGAAGGTAATATGTTATATATATATTTAATTTTTTAACTGTCCATTCAACTAATATTATATATATATATACTTTTTAAATTATTTATTTGGTTTAAATTTTGGAAGATTAATGTTTGATTTCAGTTTGTTTGAATTATTTTAAGAAATAAAGATGGAGGTTTAAATTTTAGTTATGTTCTTAAACTGTTTAATTTTATTTAAAAAATTAATTTTGTTGATTTATTGAAGTAATAAATAAGTTTAATTTGCAATATCTTATAAGAAAAAATTGGACAACGAATTAAGTATGTAACCTGCAAACACACTTAAACATTTAACCAAGCGTAGAATTTGCCGCATGACGAGCTCGAACTTAGGAACTTAGGATTAATATTCACCTCTTATTGCTATTAAATTAGAAGAGGGGATTTGAAATATTTTATATAAATTTAGATAATTTGGATAAAAGATCCACTAATTAGGTAATTGTCAAAAGAAAATTGTTTGTAGCACGGACTTCACTTGGTAAAGGATGTGACAAACTTTTGAGAGCTTCAACATCAACGAATGTAACTCTACTCAAGGATATAACCATATGTATATTACATTGCAACCAACTTGTGTAAACTAGTTAATGAAGACAGTTCATCCATACCTATAGAATGAAGTTTCAGATTACGAGTAAAAAATAAATGCAACTCATGGGGTAAATTGAAGACAAGAAATGAATTGTTTTTAGCACCGACTTCACTTAGTCGTGTAGTATTACTAATCATAAAAATTTTATTAGAAATATCGGTTTAATCGTACAAGATAGAAATATATGTCTAACTAGAGTGATTAAATGGGATGACATCGATACAAATTCATTGAACCACATGGTGAGAGACATGAGGCTAACCACTGAAAGAAAGGAAATTATAACAAAATTAAATACTGAAAAGACATTATGAAAAAAGAAAAAGAAAAAAGAGAAATCAACACATTAGTATTACTAATTATGAAAATAATGAACCCATGGCTCTAGTTCAAATATGTGTCTTCTTCTTAAGACCTTAATTTATTATTAGCAAAATTTGCAATATATATTTTTTCTGCCCTATATTGTTATCAAAGTTTGATATTCACACATAAGTTATTTTTCTTTTATTTAGGTCCATTATTTTATTTATTTTTAAATAACCATTTTCTCACCTATGTATTTTGGGTTAACTCGATTCCAGCTTCAAATTTGGTCATGTTTTAGATATCACTGTCGCTATTTATATGTTTATCGGTTTCTAATGAAATTAAAGGTTTAAAATTTATGTAAATAAACTAAAAGCAGTGATAGATTTCAAATTAAATCTTAAACCGAATGCTTAATATATTTGTTTGCTCGGAAATTATACATAACTTGACTAACATCAAAGACACACTTCTCCAACTGGACCTAGTCAAGCCCAATAAGCCCTAAATTGGTTAATGTTTAATGTTAAAACAATTTTTATACCGTCAAACTATAAAAAAAAATCGTTTAATAACACCAACAAAAAATAAATAATAAGGTATTCGTTCTTTGATCAATTCAACAGTATCATGAGTTAACATAGGTCAAATTCTTCACCTCTTAGAAAGTCATGAAAATATAAACAAACAAAAAGAGTCTTGTTATAAATGCGTTCATTTTAAGCTCGAACAAGCTTATACATTAGAATATCAATCCAAGCCTTTCAACAACCCTTAAATAAACTAGACATAACTCATTTATCCTAAAGTCAACTATATATAATATCCTTTGGATATTGCAAAGGAATAAGAAATCAAGAAATTACGAGGTATGGTCTATTTTACGCAACATCTTAAAATATCTATTTTTTTTGTTAAAATATACTTTGTAATAACCAAAGATATCTTAAATATACGTTTATATTTATTAAAATGTTGGATAATATTAATTTGATAAATCAAACAAAAAAAGTTTAATGTTAATTATTTTTTAAATACAACTAAGGCCTTGTTTGGATTGAGTTATTTGAATAATCGAGAGGAGAAAATAATAATAATTAATTGATACTTTTGAGGATGCGATTATTTTTGATAAAAAAGACTTTAAGGGTATTCATATATATAAATAAAATAAAAAATAATAATGTAAAATAAATATTATTTTAGTATTTTGGTTAATAAATTGAGTGATCATAATATGGATGAAATTGGGAAAAGAATGAAATGATATTTAATTTTATTTGAATTATTAAATAAATTTAAACCGAAATAAGCGTACAAAATAAAATAGACATAAATATACATAATAATAAAAAAGTTAAAAATAAAACTAAAAATAAGTAAGTGACAATCTTCAATGTCAGGTTGAATATTTAAAGATGTAAAATATACTATTATGTGGTTCCTTCTTATCAACTCTAAACAAAAATCTGAAGTGACAACACAATATATAATAGCAATAAAAAGATAATTTTTACATTAAATGCAAACAAAAATAATAATTAAAAAATACAACTAAGATATTATATATATTAATTGTGGTCAAAATAAAATAAAAAAACAACTGTTTCAGACAGGAAAATTGGAATTAGCCTGAAAACTGATGGAGCCGACAAAGTGGGTGGCATCCAACATATATATAATATGATTTGTCTTTGTTCAGAACACTAGTCCCAAGTCTTTAATTGCATGCATGCATATTATTGTATTTATATTAATTCATATTTGTTATATACAAATGTATTTTCATTATTTAATAAATTCAAATTCCAATTTTGGTATAGGTAAATAAAGAAATAACTACTTACACAAATGCTTTTATGATATGGCATTGTTATCAATGCTTAAAAAACAACAAAATTTTATAAATATTTGATTTTGCTTTAGATTTGGATTTGGATTTTTTGATAATTTCAAAATTTAAAACTTTATCATGATAATTCATATTTTTTTATAATAAATAAAAACACGTGTTAAAAATAAATTTGGACCACTTTTTTTATAATAATGCAAAACAGTTGTGTACAGCAAAAACCCATATAGGTGAAATTTCAAAAAATAGTTAAAAAAATAGGGCAGGGTCTGACTGTATATGTTACAGTATTTAGTAATTAAAAAAAAATAAAAAAGATAATTATTAGTTTAAATATTAAAGGTATAAATAATGATATTAGTAATAATTTATTGATGTTATTAAACAATTCTTTCAATAATCAATTTTATATTGATCTAATTTAATAAATTGTAAATAAACTTTTTAAATTATGATTTTTTGGTTAATTTTATAGACATTTATGTGTGGCACAACATAAATTTGTAGTATTTTTATCGGCCTTTTTCGTTTATTACCGTGATAATTCTTTTATTCTAAAATATATATAAAATTATTGTTGTAAGTGTTATTTTGGAATATTATTTTATTTAAATTAAATTCTGAAACAAGATATTTTAAAATATATATATATATATATATTAATAAATTAAAAAAAAACACTTGCAAACTCAGATCTAACTTCAAATATTGGTACTTCATAATAATAACATTTTTTAAACTTTCAAAATCTCAACTTCAAATTCACGAACCTATTATCATCAAAACTGGATTAAACTGGATAGATTTAAAAAAATAAAATATCAAGAATAGTCCAAATGGACTAAGCAGCTTTGAATTGAATTTTAAGATTATTTATGTGTTCTTATACAACATTTATAACCAAACAAAATTTAAGATCCCAATAAAAAAAAATTAAAAGTTGGATTTTAATATCAAAATTTTAATATTTAGAGAATTTTTCAAATTATTAGACTATATTCATTTGTTTAATTAAAATACCACCTTAAAAATAGAGACAAGTTAGGGTGATACTAATGTATGTTGTGTTATTATGATATATCAAAACGTAATGTCTTTTTTGTTCTTTTACCAAACATTTTTATGTATAGCACAGTGTACGATGTATGTATAGTGTCTAACTGGGCCTATCAGTTTTATCAATATTAAAAGCATTTGATGTGTTACATTTTAATATAAGTATTTTTTTTCACAAACTTAAACAACAAACTAGACTATTAGTAAATGAAGACATATCTAAAAGAAAAATATAATGTTTAGACTTAATTTCATTATGATTTTTAGGTATACTCATGTTGTCATAAATTTTGTATGACCTAAAACACATGTAAAATACAAAATTTACCTCAATTGCACAGATAGTTATTTAAAACAAAATAAAACTTAAGGGACCCAAATAAAAAAAATAAAGTGTGGAGTTTAATATCGAAATTTTATAATATTTGAAAGATTTTTTTCATTAATTACTGGACTTCAAATTTGATTAATTAAATGATACCGTCTACAAAACAAAGACAGGTTGGGTGGTGACCAGGTGTCGGATTTAGGTTAAACCACAACACCACACGGTCCATTTGTGTTGAGCAATTAGTCGTTGGTTGTAAATTTAGTATTAATGTCTCCCTTTTGCTTCTTCGACTTGTTTAATCGAAAAACATTGATATAGTTTAATCGATTTTAACAAATAAACTTGAAAAAAAAATCTAAATAAGCTGTATGAAATGTAACTAATAAATTTAATAAAACAAGTTTAGACAATTTTGACAGATAAATTGTATTCAAATATGACTTTTGATATCTTCTCTTTTAGCCTATCGACAACAAGAGGTGAATATCTCCTGGTCTCCCTGAGGTCCTGCGTTCGAGCCCGTCAGGCGACAAGTTCTGCGTCTGGTTAAATGTGTTTGTAGACTATGTGTTTAACTTGCAGGGATTAGTCGCACTCCATAAGAGCAGCGGATCCCGTGTTCTAAAAAAAAATATATGACTTTGATGTCGTTGACTTTTTCTTTATCGAATGGTTAATTAGGTGGAATTGAGATGTATTTGGTGCTTGGGTTATATGCTTATTTTGTGAGTTTGATTAAGTGGAGAATGAATTTTGAGAAAGGATGTAGTAAGAACATAATCAAGTTTTAGAGACAATAGAGATGATATAATTAAGTAGTGTTTGTAAGATTATTTGTGTTTAATCACAATTGTAGTATAAGTTATTTTGTAATGATATAAACATTTTATGAGAATAGTGGCTTTCTTTAAAAATATTGTATTTGGGTTATCCAACAAATATTTGTAGCCCAATATTATTTTTTTTTCTCAAAATGAACTTAATTATGGAATTGTTAAGCTACATGACTTCTTCATGGTAGAAGTGACAGCTACTAAATGATCAGTTTTGAAAATCAAATATTTTGTCATAATTATATATTTTTAAAGGATAAAATAAGAAATGAGAGCCATTTTGTTTTAAATTGAAAGTATGATTAAGAAATGAGAGTGATTTTATTTTAAATTGAAAGTATGATTGAATTAGATTAAAAAAATTAAAGATAAAAAATAGATTAAAATTAGTTTTTTATTATATTATCAAAAAATATTTGGTCATTTTATTTTTATAAAATATGTTTTTAGTTTTAAGTTTTATAATTTAATTGAACTTACAATCAAATAATTAGATTCTTTAAAATTGACATTTATAATTAGACCTAAATCAAGTTGTTTCAGTTAATGGTTAAAAAATAGATTTTTACGTCAAATAGTTTTACAGAAATAAAATTTTAAAAATAAATACATAAAAATAAAATTAGTACAAGTGACATTACCTTATTTAGTTATTGTAAATTTAATTTAACATGTGTAAGCATGAAAAATTAACCTATCTTATTTTTAAAATAATATTATTATGTTTAATAATATTAAAATAGTATTTTAGATTTTTATATTTAAAATAATTTAAAGAATGAATTAAAATTTAATTAAGAATTAATTATTATGATAATTAAATCTTAATTAAAGAAATTTTCTAAAATGTCAAAAATAATTTGAGTATAAAATATTGTATATATTTTACTTAAATTAGACTAAAGAAGGGATTAAAAATATTTAATTTTGATTTAATCATAAAAATTATGTTAAATTTATGACTTAAGGTAATTAAATAAAATATCTCAAAATTCCTAAAAATTTTAAAAATAAAATAAAATATGATCATAATTGTTATTATGATTCTAGAATATTTTTTTTTATTTTTTTTTAGTAAAATAATGCATTTGAAAGGAATTAAAAACCAATTTTAATAATTTTTTAAATAAAAATATAATTGCATAATTCTGTGTAGTTGAAATTATGTTTAATCTCTGCAGCAGAATTCTAGATCATCAGATGAGCGCTCAGATCTCATCCAACAGTCCAGACGCTCCCACGCAGCCGGATGTAGCGAAGCCACGCGCGCACGCCCGCACTAAATCAACTAACGGGAGAGACTAACCCCGTTAGTCAACTAGTCTGACCGCAGACGTAACAGATGAAACTCAACGTCCCGTTACACAAAACGACATCATTTTGTTCGTCTTCTTCCTTGGGATGCAGGGGTCGCCGGATTCTCGATCGTCGTAGGCGCGTTTCTTCTAAAAGCTCTAGCTTTGTCCACAAGTGATCAAATCCACTAATTTCTTCGCCAACACGTTCCTTTCACCAGTGCCTACGATAGCCCTCTATCTAGAAGCCTTATCCCATTATAGATAAGGTTGTCATCTGCCAGATAGGATTTTAGGGATAAGCTCGTCGTAGATTAATTTCGTCTCAAATTAACCATCCTCGACCGACCTTCCCCTACTATAAATACCCCATACCCTTCCACTACCAAATCATCAAACAATAGCCATCAATTACACACCAATTCACTTCAATCGACGACCTGTAAATTCCGGCCATGAACAGTTTTCCGATAAACCAAGCTTTGATCCAAGCTTGTAAATTACTTCCAACACCTCCCAGGAGTGTTCTCCAGCTGTTGGTATGAATCCAGAAGCCTTAAATTTCGATTTGTAAATAAAAAAATTTGAATTTATTCAAATTTTCTTATTTGATCAGTTTAATCTTGTTCTTATGCTTGATAATGTATTTTCTTTGTTGGGAATCATTATGTATGTCATGTATAAGTTTTCTATAGAAAGAAACAAGATCAAATAAAAAAAAACAAAATTTTGAAAATATTGGTTTAAAAACTAATTTTTTAAAATATTTATGTTCTTGGTTTAAATCTAGATTTGTTGGTCCAGATAGTTGATATACATGTTTGTAAACATGTTTGAATGATTTCCAAACAACTGTAATCAAGTTTTATCATTTTTGATTAAACTGAAATTTGAGAAAAAAGTTTGAAAATCTGAAATTTTGAAATTTCATGTTCTTGTTTTTAATCTGGATTTGTTAATCCAATTAGGTATTATACATGTTTGTTAACATGTTAGGATGAATTCTAAGCAACTGTTTCATCACTTTGATCATGTTTGATCAAATTGAGTTTTTGAAAAAATTTGGATTTTGATTCAATCTTCAAAAATTGTTTTAATGATGTTATGATGTTCATGTTTTGGTTCAGATCAACTATATTCAACATTTTAAAACTAATAGAACAAAAATCGGCCTTGAAATGGCCTAATTTAAAAAATCCCAAAATTTGACCTAGAAATGGTGTTTTAAAATTGATCCTTGTAAAGGCTTCAAAATCGTAATTTATGTTAGGGTTTTTATTCTTCGTGATAATATGAACTTACTGTAGTTTACGGATCTTAATTTTATCATCACAATCAAAAGTTATGGACTTTTGAAATTTTGAACCAAAATAAGAACACCCGGTCCTAAGGTTTTTTGCAAAATAGACTATGACCGAGGGTTACGACCGACGTTTTTTAGCTAGGACCGAAGGCCATGATTGGTGTTCTTCATCTAGGACCGAGGGCCACGACCGACGTTTTTTAGCTAGGACCGAAGGCCACGACTGGTGTTATTCAGCTAGGACCGAGGGCCACGACCGATGTTCTTAAGTCAAGACTGAGGGCCACGACCAGTGTTCTTCAATTAGGACTGAGGGACATGACCAGCGTTCTTCAGCTAGGACCGAGGATTAGGATCGAGGACTGGGACTAAAAAATCTAACCTTAGGACTGAGCCTCCACTTAACTTAGGACGGAGAAAACCTAACCTTAGGATCGAGCCTCCCTTAGCCTAGGACCAACAAACTTGAAGAATGTCGGTTGTGGCCCTCGGTCCTAGCTGAAGAACATCGACCGTGGCCCTCGATCATGACTGAAGAACATTGGTCATGGCCCTCGGTCTTAGCTGCATAACTTTGGTCGTGGCCCTCGGTCCTAGTCAAAAAACCTTAGGACCGGGTGTTCTTGTTTTGGTCCAAAATTTCAGAAGTCCATAACTTTTGATTGGAATGATGAAATCAAGATCGGTAAACTACAGTAATTTCATATGATCATGAAAAACAAAAGCCCTAATATAAATTACGATTTTGAAGTCCTTATAAAGATCAATTTTAAAACACCATTTCGAGGTCAAATTTTGAGATCTTTTAAATTAGACCATTTAAAACCTGATTTTTGTTCCATTAACTTTGAAATGATGAATATAGTTAATCTAAACTAAAACAAGAGCATCATAACATCATTCAAAAGTTTTTGAAGATTGAATCAAAATCTATTTTTTTTCAAAAACTCAATTTGATCAAACATAATCAAAGTGATGAAACAATTGTTTAGAATTCATCATAACATGTTAACAAACATGTATAACAACTAATTGAATCAATAAATCCATATTAAAAGCAAGAACATGAAATTTCAAAATTCCAGAT
This sequence comes from Impatiens glandulifera, assembly GCF_907164915.1. NCBI lineage: Eukaryota > Viridiplantae > Streptophyta > Magnoliopsida > Ericales > Balsaminaceae > Impatiens > Impatiens glandulifera. The sequence goes on along the minus strand of NC_061862.1, from coordinate 157,027,032 downwards.
TTTCAAGTTTTTTTTTCTCAAATTTCAATTGATCAAACAAGATCAAAACTTGATTACAGTTGTTTGAAAATCATCCAAACATGTTTACAAACATATATATAGTAACTATCTGGACCAACAAATCCAAATTTAAACTAAGAATAGAAACATTTTAAATAATCAGTTTTCAAACCAAATTTTTCAAAATTTTGTTTTTGGTGAATTTGATCTTATTTCTTTTTACAGAAAACTTATACATGACATACATAATGATTCTTAACAAAGAAAACACATGATCAAGCATAAGAACAAGATCAAACAATAAAATTTGAAGAAATTCAAAATTTTCAATTACAAATCGAAATTCAAGGCTTTTGGATTCATAACAACAGATGGAGAACACTCCTGGGAGGTGTTGGAAGTGATCCAGAAGTCTGGATCGAAGCTTGGCTCACCGGAGAAAGTTTTGAAAAAAATTATTCTTGGTCGGAATTTGCAGATCTTCGTCCGAAGTGAATTGGGGTGTAATTGATGGATATTGTTTGATGATTTGGTAGTGGAAGGGTATAGGGTATTTATAGTAGGAGAAGGTCGGTCAATGAGGGTTAATTTGAGACGAAATTAACCTCTGGCGGGCTTATCCTTGATATCCTTTTCGGCAGCTAGTAACCTTATCTAGGGCATGATAAAGCTTCTAGATAGAGGGTTATCATAGGCGCTGACAAGAGGAATGTGTAGACAAAGAAATCAGTGGATTTGATCACATGTGGCCGAAGCTAGAGCTTTTGAAAGAAACGCGCTAGAGATGATCGCAAATCCGGCGACCCCTGCATCCCAACGAAGAAGACAAACAAAACAACATTGTTTTGTGTAACGGGACGTCGAGTTCCGTCCGCGGTCATCCTAGTTGACTAACAGGGTTAGTCTATCCCGTTAGTTAATTTAGTGTGGGCGCGCTCGCGTGGTTTCGCTACATTCAACTACATAGGAGCGTCTGGGCTGTTGGATGAGATCTGGACGCTCATCTGATGGTCCAGAATCCTACTACAGAGATTAAACATAATTTTAGTTACACAGGATTATGCAATTATATTTTTATTTAAAAGGTTATTAAAAATCGGTTTTTAATCCCTTTTAAATCCATTTTTTCACCAAAAATTTTACAAAAAATATTTCTGGAATCATAATAACAATTATGATCATATTTTAATTTTTTTTTTTGAATGTTGGATATTTTATTTAATTGCCTTAAGTCATAAATTAAACATAATTTATGATTAAATCACAATCAAATATTTTTAACTCCTTCTTTGGTTTAATTTGGGTAAAATATATAAAATATTTTATTCTCAAATTAATTTTAAGTTATTTTGAATATAAAAATCTAAAATACTATTTTAATATTATTAAACATAGTAATATTATTTTGAAAAAAAGTGTAAGTCAAATTTTCATGCTTATAAAAGGACCCTTATACAGAGTTGTCAAATGGAAGTCGATGAGCCTTCCCATATTGACATTCTTCACACACACTACCCTTCTCAATTCTCAGATCTTCAAGTAGACCTTCGACAAGTTTCTTTCGAGACATTACACTGAATTTAGTCATATTGACATGCACAAGCCTTACGTGCCATAAAAAGGAAGTGTTTTTGTCGTTCATCTTTTCAATGTATGAATTTGATGCTGAAAGGGAAAAGAGATCATTTACCTGAGTTCTAGTGTGAACCACATTCGCCTTATTTTCTTTCACGTTCTTTAAAAACTTCACATTATGTGGACCAAACAATACAAGATTTACGGCGTCTACATCATTTTCTACCGAGAATAGATTATTCCGGATTCCTGGAACATGGTAGACATTCTTCAGAGTAATAGATTCTCCTTTGTCGCTATCAATAGCAGCCGATCATTCCTTTCTAACTTCGTGAACCGAGTTATCTACCGTGACAATGTCACTGCCACCATGATGATCTCGACTCGATGAGAACACATAATCATCTCTAGCAACGTGATGTCCGCACCCTGAATTGACGATCCACCTTTGATCGATCTCATGTTTACCATGAGACGACATTATTTGCTTTTCCTTCGAAGTCATCACATCGACATGAAAAGCCTTGTCCCATTCCTCCTCAACACGCTGGTCAGACTTTTCTCTTATAATTGAACTAGCAAAATTTTCATCCAAATTTACTAGACAATCTCTCTTGAAGTGTTCAGTCTTACCGCACCTGAAACACTTAAAGGTCTTTTTATGAGTATTTGAAGAATACTGACTTGTTTCTTTCTTCGACTTTCCCTTTTCCAGCTCGATTTCTTCACGAACAACGGATTGTTCGACTCCTCCTTTATACTCGTTCCAGTCATTTGTGCGACCAACGACTCTTGAGATGACAAGAGATTTTTAAACTTCTCGAGTGAAGGTTGTTGGCTTAACCTTGAATCGAGGTGATGAATGGCGTATATTCGTGTCGAAACCCTCGAACAATATGTCTCTTAGTTCGAGCCTCTTAAATTTTCTTATCTGGGTTTAATAAAGAAATTTATGAGCATATGTTCTTTACCTTAAGAAAGAACTCTGAGACATGTCCGATTTGCTTCGCAACTGCTAACTCGTTTTCAAGCATTTGGAGACAAGCCTCGTTCTTCTTGTTGAAAAGACGATCAAACGTTTCCCAGATCTCACGAGCAGATTCATAGCTGATGATGTGCTCGAACATATTGTGGGAGATTGACCTCTTCAACACAAATTCTGCTTTCACGTTGAGTCTCTTCCGTTTCTTCGATGCATCCGCATTTTCAGCAACATCCTCAGGAGTTACATCACCATCGTCTACGACGATGTCCCACAAATCGTCTCCGACCAGGTACGATTCCATACAGGTCTTCCATATCCGGTAGTTTGACTGGTTTAATAACTCTAAACCGAGTCCAGCTACACGACCATCACTTTCCATATCAAATAACTACGATACATTTTCACGAATGCAACCAAAACTCTAATACCATGTAACGAAATCACAAACAGGATTTCGATGATCGAACCGTGAATAAACTTATTAGAAATGAATAAAGACTTTAGAGAATGAACTAAACTGGAATGAAATTCTTTCTATTGGCTTATTGAAATAAAAATACTATTACAAACTTATATACAGTAAAAACAAAACTTAGACATTAAAACAAAACTTAGACATTAAATTAAGAGACATGAAGAGTCTCATTTAATAAGACCAAGAGGCTTGGACAATCCAAGAGACTCTTTAATAACAAAAAAAAAAAAACTCCTTAATTATTATTATTATTAATTTAATTTCTAACAAAGATTTGATACGAAAATAACTACCCCTCTTTAACCAATTTGGGTTTTTGAAAACTCCAAAATTTGGTGTTTATAGAATAAAATTAAATCGAAAAAACGGTATTAAATTTATTAATATATATATATATATATTATTAAAAAAAATTAAAATATTTTATCAATAAAATAAATATACTTCAATTTTTTTTTAATAATTTATAATATTTTTTATTTATTTTTGTTAAAACCCCAATTCAGCCGTATATAGTCACTAATTAATTGAAATTGTGCAAGGAAACTCCGTTAGTCAAAAATTGTATTCAACTTGATATTCACAATAGGGTAAATGAGCTGTATATGATTTTTATTTTATTTTGTAAAAAACAAGTACTGTTCATTCATCATTGGTATTTCAATTTTAAGAGCTTCAATGAGAAATTTATAATTTATTAAGATCTCAATATTCAATTATAACTAATAATACTGTATAATTGGATTGTTGTGCAATTTTACTTAGTATTCTTTAAACATTAGTCAAAGGTATCAAAATCTTGGGCCGAATAACCCAACTAAATTTTAGAAAATGAATAAAAAAAAACTTTGGTTATTTATTTGTGACTAGCCCATGTAGGCCTTTATTCTCTAACAACCTTCTTCTTTTGAGATTGCAAAACAAATAAGTTTTTTGGGTTATATATTAACATAATTTAGTAAAGACTGAATAAAGAGTAACTCATTAAATGTTTTTTCAGAAAATTAACAAAAAAACAAGAAATACTTTGACACATACCTATAATGACTTAGATGGATTCTAATTCTGATAAAACTTTGATTTAATACATTGTAAGATTTTAGTCAAAATACCCAAACTAATAATTTGAGTTAAGACATTATATTTTCTTGCAAATTAAAGAATGTGGAATTGATTAAGATTAAAATTGCATAAATTTTTATGTTATTATTTTTTATCTTGTCTATATTATTGGCTCTCAATTCAGTCATACTTTTAAAAAAAATCAAAATAAATTGTTTTTTTTTTATATATTTAGTAAATAAATATGATTGAAAAAATAAATTTCGTTTAGTATTTTTCCAAATTAAAAAAAAATGAAAATTTGACTGTTTTAAACGTTTTTTTTTACTTGATTGCAGCTATTTTTAATTAAAATTTGATTTTAAAATATACAAATTAACAACAAATTTTATTTTTTAAATAATATAATAAAAATAATTGAAAGTTCAAAAAATAAGTAATCAATCAAAATTTTAAATAATACATACTCAAAATTTATATATACATTTTGTTGTTATTTATATGGATTAGTTGATTGTATTGTGCATCATAATTTACTTGTCAAGTCATTTTTAAAAACATTCAATTACTTGTTTTCTTATACTTTAATATTCTTCTTCAAATCTAATTTTTCAAGCTGTTATTGTTAAATTATTATTGTTTTCGAACATTATCCTTTTCTTCATTCATTAATCAGACATTTTGTTTTATAAAACTATGTTAACAAACCATGACACTGTTTATTTTAAAATAAACATATATAGCATACATGTTATTGCGAACTTTTAATATTTTTTAAAATCTTCAAAGTTAGCGGAAAAACAAAAGTAATTAAAATGAAAACGGAAAGAGATGGATTCGAACCCTTGGTAAATAACTTATACAACGGATTAGCAATCCGCTAATCCGACTTTTTAGTCCACTCAACCATCTTCCCTATTGAAAAAAAATATATTATTTAAGTCTGACTCTGAGAGTTAGAACTGAGTCTATCTGAGAAACCAAGAAATGATGTATAGATACATTTTTAATTACATTTGGTATAAACAAATATGATCGAAACCAAATTTTAATTTATTAATTTTATTTTTAATTTATTAATCTGGTTGGTATTTATATCAATTTTAAAATTTTACTTTATTTATTTGCAGATATTTAATTATAATTCAATGATACAATAAAAATAAAATAAAAAATTAAGATAATTTTATATTATATTTGAGGCTTTTAATACTAATTAGTAATATTCTATGAATCACACCATTATAAATGTGTTTATTTTGTCCATTATAAATGTGTTTATTTTGTTTATGTAGTCACAATTTTGAGTGCTAAAAAATCTCTAATAAACTCATTTATTTTACCCATCATTATGAATATTCTATTTTTATAATATTCGTCTGACTACATATGTTAGATGAAAATTAATTTTAAATATGTTTATTTTTTAATAAATTAAATTAAATTTTAAATTGAATATATTAAATTGTCACACTTTGATACTAAAATATTTTAAAATATGTTCATTTAATTTGTCTCATAGTCATGAATGTTTTATATAAAATAATAAATTTTTGTGATTGTTATTATTTTGTTAGGATAGTTGATAGTATTAAATGCACTAGGAAAAAAAGAAGATAATTTATTATTTACAAGAAAGTCCACACAAATAAAATAATAAATAATTTATAGTTATTTTATTAAATGGTTCCTTTAATATGTATTATATTAAAAAAATACATTTGATGAAAACCTAAAACGATTTTAAAATAAAGGGTGGTAAGTATTTTATACCATTATTATTTAATTTTAGTAATAAATTAATATAAGAGGGTGAAAAAGTGTAATTGGAGTTGGCCTTTATCAAAATTGACAAACTAAATGGAATCTCATATAATTGCTCATCTGAATGGGCCAAACAAAAAATTCGCTATCAATTTTTAAGTAAGAATGTGTACAATTTTGTCCGTCTTAAATTGTTTCAAATTATATCGATTTCCAATAAAAAAAAAAAATCAAATTTTCATATTAACCTATTTAGAGTTAATCAAATAATATTTATCTATAAACATTTTGATAAATTAATCTTACTTGTTTTGTTACATAAAAAAAGAATTTGTTTTAATAATTTAACAAATCATTAAATATTTGCCCAATTGTTATTTGATGTCAGAATTTTTATAGTTTTTATTAATTGAACTATTAACTGATATTTAATTAAATTCTAGTCATTTTAAACTTTTCTCAAACGAATTCTAAATTTTAAACCCTAAACTTTTCTCAAATGAACAAACTCACTCGTCTGTTTCCTTATTTTAAATAGTATTTTCATTTTCAATTTACTCTATTTGTATAAACTAAATAACAAATATCCCTTTTTTCAATTTTTCATATTACACTTTTTTAAGCATTCAACCGTATTTATGGCACATATATCTCAAAAAAAAAATATTTGATTTAAAATATAAAATACGTCCAAATTGATAATCCAAACACAAAGTTATGTCATTTTAAAATTTTTTTAAAAAAATATCAAATCTATCTACATTTGAATTTTATCCTATCATATCTTTTCTTAAATTATACATTTTTAATCACCCAGACTAATTTTAACAACTTATGATATATTCTAAAATGTATATAAATATCATTTCAAAATGATATGTTATAATAAGAAAATACATGTTTATTCATTTGAAAAAATGTCTTAAATTTTTAAAATTTTGATAATTTGAATCTCTCCTAACATAATTCAAAATTCGAGTCTCATTTAATAAAAAAGATAAATAAAAAATAAAAAATATTCATATTAGAACCCAAATAATAGTGGTACATCATACATGAAGTGTTTATTATTTTGGTCAAATTTGCAGAATTTCTTTTTACCAAAATACAATATTAAAAAAAAAAGTATTATATACACCTTTTGAAAATTTATTTCTTGCCTTCTGTCCACCCAGATATAAAGAATTTGCACAATTTATATATTTTTTTTCCTGTTTCAAACTGATTAAATAATGAACAAATAAAATAAAATTCAAATTCAAAGATATAATTCAAATTTCAATCAAATGCTAAGGTACCAACTATGTCATATATAGTCTAATAGAAATTAATAAAATATCATCATTTTCTAATTTGTATTACATCAAGATATATATTATTTTGTAACATTTAATTAAAAATATATAATTTTAATATTTATTATGGATTCCAACTATGTTATTATTAAATATTTAAAAAATAACAATAAAAAACAAAATTAACTCTTAAAATACATTATACAAAAAGCCAAGAGAGAAAAATCTAACACATTAGTATCAGAAAATAATGAGCCCATGGCTCTGGTTCAGATATGTACGTGGCTTCTTTTTAAGAACTTTATTATTCCAAAACATGCAATTATATTCTCTTTTTTCTGCCCCTCAATTATTATCAGAGTTTGATATTCACACATAAATTATTTTTCTATTATTTAGGTACATTATTTTATTTTATTTTAAATAACTATTTTCTTGCATTTGTAATATTTTCAAATTTGATTGTGTTTTAGTCTTAGATACTACCACCGTCTCTATTTATATATTTATCGTTGTTTTTAATTAAATTAATTTTTTAAAGTTTATGTGGATAAACTATCTTAAGCCATTATAACAACAATAAAGCAAATGTTCCGAGAATATGTAAAAACAACATTTATAGAGAGAATCCGACAAAAGAATAAAACAACGAGGTATTCGTTCTTTGATCAAGTCCACAATATGAGTTAACATACGTTAGGCCACATTCTTCAACCTCTAAGAAAGTCATGAAAATATAAACGGACAAATCGAGTCTTATTAGAAATGTGTTGCTTGAATAAGCTAATACACTAGAATATCATCCAAATATGAAAACACTTTACACAACCACAACAACCCTTAAATAAACCAGACATAACTCATTCGATCCCTAAAGTCGACTATAATATCCCTCAAATGTTGCGAACGAATTAGAAATCAAGAAGAATACGAATTACAGTCTATTATGCCACCATCTTAAAATATGTTTTTAATAACCAAACAAATCTTGAAACTATACTTGTATATATCTCCATTTCATTGAAAATTTGAGGTTAATATATGCTTATATTGATTAAAATGTTGGATAATATTAATTTGGTAAATTAATGTCATATTATTTATTTTTGAAATACAACTAAAACAATAAAGTAGACATAAACATAAATAAATAATAATAATAATTTAAAATATAAGTAAACAATTCAAATAGAAAAACAACTATTATCTAAGGAACCATCTTTAGTCTTTACCGTCAGATTGAATATGTAAAGATGTAAAACAACTATTATGTGATTACTTTTTACCAACTGTTAAAACAAAAAATGAATTGACTACTCAATATATAATAGTAATACAGAGAATTTTTACGATAAATCCAAATAAGAAAATAATAACAAATACAACTAAGGTATATATATATATATATTTATTGCAGTAAAAATACAACTGTTTCTGTGACTTTTATCAGAGGAAAATTGGAATTAGCCTGGGAGGTGGTGGAGCCGACAAAGTGGCATCCAACAACATATATATATATATATATATATATATATATATATATATATATATATATATATATATATATATATATATATATATATAATATGGTCTGTCTTTGTTCAGAACATTAGTTCCAAGTATTTAATTGCATGCATGTATGCATACCTTACACAGTTTAATTAAATAAATATTATTTTTTATATAAAAAATGTATTTCATTATTTTGTAAATTCAAATTCCAATTTGATATATGTAAAAGGAATAGCTATAGCACTTGATGATTTTATGGTATCCATTGTTATTGCTTATACAACAATTTTTTATAAATATTTGATTTCTTTTGGATTTCATCTATAATTTCAAATTTTAAAATGTTTCATTTCTTTATTTTTTATAATAAATATACAACCACGTGTTGAAAACAATAAACAATTTTTTATTAAACCAAAATAATAGTAATGCAAAACAGTTGTTTACAGCAAAACTCAAATAACCATCTGTTCTGTGTTTTCAGAAAAAAGTTAAAATAAATAGGACAGAGTATGACTGTCTGTACTATACAGTAGTATTTAGTAATTACTAGGAAAAATAAAAAGATGACTATCAATTTAAATTTTAAAGTAAAAATATTAAAGATACAAATAATGATATTAGTAGCAATTTATTATCATTAAATGGTTTAATATTTTAATTAAATAATATATTATTAAAACATTATATATAAATTATTTCAAACATTCAAATTTGATATTCATCTTATCTCTCTAATTTAAGAAATTATAATTTAAATTATTAATTTTGATATTAATAATTTTATGTTAGCTTAAAGATTTTACTATTTATGTGTGGCACGAGACATAAGTTTGTCATACTTTTATTGGGATGTATAATGTATATCCGGGCTAATTATTTTATTCTAAAATATATATAATAATCTTTGTAAATGTTATTTTAGAATATTATTTTATTTAAATTAAACTTTGAAACAAGATATTTAAAATATATATATATTATTAAATTTTTAAAAAAAAAACTTCAAACTCAAATCTAACTTCAAATATTGGTATTTCATAACCAAACATGTTTTTAAACTTTCAAAATCTCAACTTCAAATTCACGAACCAATCTATCACCAAAATTGGATAGAAGTTTAAAATCAAAAAATTAAAATATCAAGAATAGTCCAATAGACTAAAGTACTAAACAATTTTGAATTTAATTTTAAGATTATTTTCTTTGATATACAAGTTAAATACACGTAGATACACAAGTTATATGTAGATGTCTATGTGTTGATATAAAAAAATTATAACCAAACAAAAACTTACTAAACCGAAAAATAAATAATTTGTAATTTAATATCAAAATTTTAATATTTAAAGATTTTTTTCAAATTATTAAACTATATTAATTTGTTTAATTAATAGACTACTTTAAAAACAGAAACATGTTAGGGTAGTACTAATGTATGTTTCATAGTTTATGCTATAACACATTATAATATGTAGTATTTGTTCTCTTACTAAAAAAATATGTTATACAGCACATTACAATGTCACGAGATATCTATACCGTGTCTAATCGAGCATATTTGTTTTATCAATATTAAAACAAAAATAGTTGGCGAATATCATTTAAAATGTAACAGTTGAACGTGTTATATTTTTATCTAAGTTTTTTTTTCTTAAATATTAATAACAACAAACTAGACTAATTAATTAAATTAAGAAATGTCTAAAATTACAATGTTATATCTATATCTCTCATGTTGTCATAAATTTTGTATGACCTCTAACACGTGTAGAATAGAAAATTCACTTTCATTACACAGATAGTTATTTAAAACAAAATAAAATTTAAGGGACCCAAATAAAAGAAGTAAAGTTTGGAGTTTAATTTGAAATTTTATAATATTTGAAAGGAGTTTTTCATTTATTACTAGACTTCAAATTTGATTTGATTCAATAAATGATACCCGTCAACAAAACAGAGGAAACAGGTTGGCTCGTGACGCAGGTGTCGGTTTTAGGTTAAACCACAACACCACACGGTCCCTTAGTGCAGCGCAATCAGTTGTTGGTTGTAAATTTAGTATTAAGGTCCCCCTTTTTGCATATTCGCCTTGTTTGGTTAAGTTTTTTCATCTCGATTTTAACGAAGAAATTGTGAAAAAACCTAATGTAACAAATAAGTAAATCAAACAGAACTTTTCTCCATTCACTCATCCTAGATTATAAATAAGGTCTATAGTCTCTTCATAAATCTCACCTCTGGTCATCGGAAACAGAACATGTCTAGCTTTCTTTCACTCCTTCAGATCTTCATCGGTTTTCTGTCTCTTCTCTCTCTTGTCCATGGACAAGATGGGACCTGGATCAATGCTCAGGCCACCTTCTACGGTGGCGGAGATGCATCTGGAACAATGGGTATGTCTTATATGTCAAAAAGAATTAATTTTAATATGGGATATGTCTAATTTTGTTTATACGGCGGCGCGTGCAGGTGGCGCGTGTGGGTATGGGAATTTGTACAGTCAAGGGTACGGTACAAGTACGGCGGCGTTGAGTACGGCTCTATTTAATAATGGGTTAAGCTGCGGTGCATGTTTTGAAATAAAGTGTGTTCAAGATGAAAAATGGTGTCTTTCGGGTTCAATTGTTATAACCGCTACCAATTTCTGCCCGCCCAACAACGCCTTACCCAGTAATGCAGGTGGGTGGTGCAACCCGCCACTCCATCACTTTGATCTATCTCAACCCGTATTCCAACAGATTGCCCGTTACAAAGCTGGCATTATTCCGGTCAATTATAGAAGGTATAAATATATGTCCATTTTTTCTCTTTTCTTTATGTTGAATGATGACGTCATATTAGACAGTTTTTGACAGCCTTGATATGTCACAGGGGACATTTGCATGTGTGATTTTTATCAAATAAACCCCAGATCTATTGTTGAAGGATCAAATTAACTTATAATCTCTATTACTATTATAGGGTTTCATGCAAGAAGAGTGGAGGAATTCGGTTTACTATTAACGGACACTCTTACTTCAACTTGGTTTTGATCACCAACGTTGGCGGAGCAGGAGATGTACATGCAGTTTCAATCAAGGGGTCGAAAACCGAGTGGCAACCGATGTCAAGAAACTGGGGGCAAAATTGGCAATCGAGCTCTTATCTTAACGGTCAAGCCCTGTCTTTCAAGGTTACAACTAGCGATGGACGAACCGTGGTCTCAAACAATGTGGCTCCGCCGAACTGGTCGTTTGGACAAACCTTCGCGGGCGTTCAATATAACTGAAGAAAACTACTTATTTCCATCTTGAAGAAAACTACTTATTTCCATCTTTTGTTTAAAATGTTCTAGTTTTAATTAAGTTGTTGAGTCATCTATATATTTGCAGTTATATGTAATATATAGAACTAATGACGGTTCTATGGTACTTATCTTAAGAGTTCTAATTAAGAGTTTTATATCAAATTAAAAGTTAGAACCAACAAAAAGGTGTGGGCTTGGTTTTAAAATGGCCGTAAATTTGGTTGTTTATGAACAACGGGGGGCCTGTCTTATATGTTTTTAGGACAAAAATGGGGTTTCTGTCTTATATGTTTTTAGGGCAAGCTCTTGTTTTTTTTTTTATTGGGTTTTAAGTTGGGGATATGTGTCATGTCTTTTCATAAGGTGTCATTGTCATGTGTGTGTTTTTTTAAATAAATTTCCTTAATGGATTATGAGTCAAAAATGTGTGTAATTGTTCTTATTCCTTATCTTAATTTGGTATCCTAAGTTTGATATTGAGAAAATCTTAATTGTTGGTTAATATCCATCTAAACCAACTCATTAATCTTGTATTTAGAATTTACAAATCATATTCTCATATGGAAAAGTTGTTTAGAATGATTATGATGAACTGTTTTTTTAGATTTTTCTCGAATTTTATCCTAAAATTCAAATATTATTTCATATATCATTCCAACTTAATCAATCATTTTATATATTTAAATATTAAAATGATTCTTTATTTAATTATATAAAATTAATTTATATTTAAAATTAAAAAATATTTTTAATTTTTTAGCTTTAAAAACTAATTTTGTTTTTAAATTTAATAAAACAATGTTTTTTAGGATAAAACTCAGAAAAAAAAATCAATAACGTTTGAGGTGGATTTTAAGAAGAAAAAAAAATGCAAAGAGTATTTCGGTTATTTTCACATGTATCTATAAAATTACCAAATTAACAATATTTAATTAAGATGAGATTAAACTAAATGTTTTGAATTTATAACATTAATTTAATTAATTGTTACCCAACTTGATATATTGATAGATTTAAACCTTCTAAAATCTCATCAATTAATTAGACAGATCAAATTAAATAGATTAAGCAAACATATTCATGATCTTGATCTCTCTATTTTTCTAGCGACCTGTTTGGATTTAGTTGCTAGCAAATGTTTGAACAATGGTAGAATGCCATGGATCAGAGAGATGTTGCAACAAATTATCAAACGGACCCTTACCCGTCACATTATTATGCACCACAAACCCTAAAAACGCCAACATAGCCAATCTCCCTACATCAAATTAAGAATAAGAGAACAAAATTAACAAAATGAATAAAATTTAAGGACTATTATATATATTATTTTATCCTCACCATTAGCAATTTCCTTCTCTTTAGCCTCTTGTGTAGGAGCAAAGCTTAATGGGTTAAAAATCCCACCCGGATATCCGACTTCATTGGGTGGTAATTTATAACTTTTAAAAATAGGGTCTTGATTTACACTTCCCGAGTTCTTTATATCTTGCCATCTTCGGATCTCAACATAGTGGAAAAGGATGAATTCGATCACGAAAAGGGTTGATGATGATGCGAAATATTCTTGTTTTCCAGCATCATACCATTTTGGTACGTTTAAGATTCCGGTGGATGTAAGTACCTCCGGTAGTAACATTCCGGCGACTCCAAGCATTGCCCATCGCCCGTTTACTAGCTCCGCTTGCACGAACCATCTTAGGTTTTCCGGGTCCTCTGCTAGACCCAATGGGTCAAACCCGTTGTCCCCTGCTAGACTGCAACATATCAATCAATGTTAATTATTTGATATATATATATATAACATATATATATTTAATTTTTAATTTTTACTTATAACCCAATATTTTTGATATTTTGAAATTTTATTTATTCATCCAAATATTAAAATACCCTTCATTTAATCAGTTTTATTTCACCTATTTAAATGTTACAATCATCAATAAACTTTAAATAAAAAATTCAAATAACAAACAAAGAAATTCCAATATTTATGTATATATATTATTTTTTAGTAATGGTATATTAGTTGTTATAATGTAAAAAACAAAACCAATTAAAGTAATTTATTAAAATATAAATATAAAAAATTTATTTAGACATTTATAATAAATATGATGATTTATTTCTGTAAAAACATAAATACATTTACAGTTTGGTTGATGGGCCGAATAGTAAATAGTTATATTAGTGCAAAGTTCCAACCCATATAGATAATCTACCTATATGTTAAGATTAAAAATATGAGTTTTTGTTTACTCTTAAGAACACTCAAAGGTTATCGATAAAGGATTGGAATGCCTAAACCTACTTACTTAAATCAAACATTCCGATCTAAGACTAGATCTAAGAGATTCAAGATTGAGAGAAAATTCGAAAAATTACTTAATCAACCGTTTTTTATTGCAAATTAATGTATGTTTTCACAGCTTTAGAGATAAGGACTAATCTAGATTAAAGATTCTAATACAAAAAAAGCTTCTTAAATATCTTATAAGTGGTGCTCGATAATTTTTCATCAAAGTTTTCTCAATTTCTTTGTTTTCTCTTCTTTAACTATACATTATTTTTCATGGATCATTTAAATCAAATGTGATTCCAATCGGCCTGGTTCTTTTACCTGCCATTGAGGTAAATTGGTGAAGCCAAACCAGGTAGCCATTCACCTTTCTTGGCTTCAATTCTCAATGGGCTAATGGAAAACGCCGGATTCAAGGAGATTTCTCTGTTTAGCTTGCCGGAGTAACCAGTGAGGAACCTTGATTTGGTAGTGCATGGCCGGAGGGCGACGGCGGCCATGGATGCTTGTGTGGTGACGGTTGCCATTTTTTTTTTTGGCAAAAGTCTTTTGAGAAGGTTGGAAAATGAGAATGGACATATTTTTTTGTAAGTGGAATATTTGTAGTATTTGATTTGTGTTATTCTAGTGGATATGGTTGCTTGTGTATTAGAAGTAGTACATTACTTAGATTTTTGGGGATCCAACGGTTGTGAGGAATTCGGATCAGCCAATGAGAAGCAAATATGTCTCATCCTTATCCTTGAAGATGACTGTTATATCTTCAAATCTTTTTTTTTTTAGTTGTTGTTGGATATGAATATATGCCAGGTTGGCATATGTATTGGGGAAGGTCACTAACACGTGGACAACTTTTCTGTCCCAAGTTAAATTAATAAAAATATTTCTAATTGAGAAATGGTATCATCATGTTAATTCTTTTTTAATTTTCAAAAATTTCATGATAATGGTATTTAGTTTTATCTGTTTATATAAGGAAATACAAAATTAAGTTATTGCATGTTGGTTTAAGAATTAGTTTTAAACTTTTAGTTTATTGGTTAGTTTCTATCTGTTTAATTGATTCTATAATAGCGATGTATATTAGTTTTGAGAAATAAAAGACAATTATAATTCATTAGTTGAAAATTTAATTATATTAAAACAAATGTTCATGTATCAATTATAAGTTCCAACTAAATTATGTAATATATTTTTTAATTTTAACTATAATAAGTACCTTCACTAAACCGAGCTTAGGTCGTCAATTATTCAGTTTGGTCAGTTTTACTTGTACCCTAAATTTTAATGCTTTTTAGAAGATCTTAGGATCCAATTCTTTTGTTTTGTTATTTTTTTTTTGTCATATGTCTTTTGTTGTGTGTAAAGATATCATTTTTTACATCACTACTAGCAGTTAGATATCAACAATGGTGTACTGTTTTCCATTTTTATAAACCTACCTCAGAACATGTCAAACCAAGCATAATGAGCTCCAAAACTGTGCGGATCGTCGATCCTGTCTTATTACAATGGTTTCTCCAACATGAACAAAAGAATAGAAGAAGATTAAGAATACAAAAAAATGAATACATTTGTAATATGCTAGTATAATTAGTTTTAATTACAAACAAAATCTCCACTATACAACTTTATCCTTGCACCTACCTCCAAATCGGGTTTCTTCCAATGTTTAACGTTGTTGCTGAAACAAAAACAAAAACAAGACAAATTTGAGAGAACGAGATTGATAAACATGACAAGAATTGAGAGTTACCCGCCTGTTCAAATGACTTTTGACCAAAAATAGAGATAGGACAAGGATCGGGCGGATGAATCCAAGCAGTCTGAGTAGGAGGAATGTTGTCGAAGATAGGCTGCTGTCCATGGGTCGATCCAAAGCCCTCGTCAAAGTGAAAATCCAAAGGGTGGTGGTGGTTATTATGACAGTTAATCCCAGTTTCAGACTTCATTTTATTTGTTTCATGTAGAACTAAATTACTATAAGGATTGTAAGAAAATTGGTCTCTCATAAACATACTCAAGCATGAACCATCATCAAGCGACCCGCATTCCTGTCCCCTGTTATCAACTTGTCCATTCGTATTATTCTTTATCTCGTTTCTGCAATTCTCAATGTAACCGGAGTACGTTTGAATTGATGGATCTGAACTGCAACCGAACTCTCTATACCAAAACAACACAAAAAAACCTTAAATTAAGGATCTTTCTTTAATTTGATCAAAGCCCATGTAATAAGTATTAACTCACCTCTGAGAAAGAAAATTGGGCTCAATCGACATTGTCATGTGTTGATCCTCGTTAGAAGAAAGCCATGATAATGGTTGGCCTTCTGATGTTCCAGCCATTGTTAAAGGCATGCACATCCCAGTCCGGAACTGCGATTAAGGGATAAGGGAAACGCGGTTATGCTACAACAATGAAGAAATTTAGGAAAATGGCCATTTACCTGGCTTGTGGATTCCATTGACATTAGTGGGAATTTTGCGAAATTTTCCTGCAAAATTATGTAAGAGCATTCAACAAGTTAACATAATTTCTCATAATCAATATTAATAGATGGTTTTGAGTGACTTTTGAGGTCATCTCTAATCATATTCTATAATAACATATTTTGAAAAAGGAAATTAGATTATAAGAATATGAAGAAACCCTATGTATTCGGATTCGATTGAGTGATTCCTTTAGGGAATCTTCCATCTGCATAAGATGTTCAACATTGTCAACTTTTTCAGGACTACTCCAACAGCTGATGAAAATTCAAAATGAAAAAATAAGTGAAAAAAATATGAATGAGAATTGCAAACAACTAAATTTAGGCACCTCAATCTTCTATGCACTTCTGTTAATTGTGCCTTCAATGTCCTAACTTGATTGGCTAATTCCTAAATATGAGCAATGAAAATCATATTGAAGAGTAATAACAAACAAACGAAGCCAATTGTAATTCAAAAGACAAGAACTTACCTCAATTGATCTAACCCTGCCCGAAAAAACAATTTAAAGATCATAATTCATCTTACAAACAACTGTTAATGCTAGTAGACAAACACAAAGTTAAGACACACCTTGAACCCAAAAACTCTTGTATATTCACGTCATGATCCATCTTCTTAAAGGTTTTCTTCAGTGCCTACATTCTCAAATAGAAGATCAACTATGAAAAACAAAACCACCCCAAATAAGTAAAAAATCCTTCTAATTCTGATATGTATGAGATCTTACTTCAAGGCTCTCAAGTTTCCTATTCCAAGAAAAAGAAAGAAAAAACTGTTACATGACAATGAATGAATCTCCAACATGAAGAACATAAGAGTAAACCAAATGAAAAAAAAAAAACCTTTTCGCCCTTTCTTGGGGCGTTAGCTGAGCAAATTTTCCAATAACCTCTTCAATATTGCTGAAGTAATAAACAAAATGATTCTAAGCTAGCAATTTACATGTGTCTATGTTGGCCATCATTATGATGATACATACCTGCGTTCTCCACGGAATAATGTTGGTTTTCCAGTAGGCGAAAACATGAGAAGTATAATTTCTATGTCGCATAGTATCGACAGTTCTTGAGCTTTCTTCAAAATTCCATTTCTTCTTTTTGAATATGTCACTTGTCTATTTGCAGTGTTCTCCAATCTCTTTATTTTCAACTTAACCCTTCCCATGACTCTAAGAAACTAAAACCAATAGCACTTTCTCCACCATTATTATTTTATATGTGAGTTATTCCATTTATCAGTTCAATTGCCCAAATTCTATAAGAACATATTCAGATTCACACACAAACATATAAACATATAAGAGATAGATTAATGATTGTATAAAATGAAACATAAACAGAAGAAAAAAACAAGGAATGTTATGCAATACCTGAGAAGTCGAAAGGTGGTAGGAAAAAGCAGAGAGAGATTGGAGTATTTGATGAATTGAATTGAAAGCAACGGAAACTAACAAGGGGGAGAGAAATATGGTAACAGAAAATAAGAAATTGTGGATAAAGGGGAGGGTGAAGAAGAGAGAAGTGCTGTAATGTCGGTCGTGTGAAATCGACCGAGAGAATAGGGAGTGGACCTGGTCGCAAACATGTTACTATAAATTTGACATCTTCCTATGAGAATTTGTACATTGTCCATGTTTGTGTTCGGTTGGGTCTAGAGAAAGAGATGATCGGAGGGTAAGGACGTTCATCGGAGGAGCGCCCCGCCGGACCGAGAATTGTGTTGTACTTTCATTCTAACCTTGGATTATTTGAAAAATAAATAAAGAAGAGGTGAATCAAATTATGTTTTTTGGTTTTGGATTATTGAAATAATTCGAACCAAATCAAAATCTTGAATTAGAGTTGATTTATTTATTTTAACAGTATAGTTGAATGAGTTAGAGGTGCTTTTCAAAAAAATAGTTAAAATATTTCCGGCTTCATTTATTTCTTTCTCTGAAACTTCTTATGATTTCGGATCCCAAAATTAGCATTTTGGGTCCCGAAATTATGGTTTTAAAACCTTAAAGTGTGGTTTCGATACTCGAAAGGCTGGTTTCGGGACCCGAAAATACCATTAAACTAATAAATATAAACATTGTTAATTACCTCGCACTCTTATCATCTTCATTTGCAAAAATGAACCCCATAATGATTTCATCTCGATAATTTATTTGGGCAGACTCAAAGTAAGGTTGATTTCTTTCCTTGTTCTTCATCATATATGGAGATTGAAGGCGTGCCGGAATTTTCGCATTCCGCAAGGGATTTTTTCTTCTGACTTTTTCTTTAGCCACCAATTCTGTTCTTTTGACTAACCACCACTTCGAGTACTCCCTCTGTTGGTACCCCACTTCGGGTACTCCCTCTTTTGGTACCCCCACTTCGGGTACTACCTCTTTTGGTACTCCCTCTTTTGGTACCGCTCTTTTGGTACTCCCTCTTTTGGTACCCCCTCTTCGTGTACATCCTCTTCGTGTACCATATCTTCGTGTAAACCATCTTCATTTTCTGCAGTGGGTGTTCGATCTTTGAAGTATTTGTGTATGGCATCCCTAAAAAGTTTATTATTGTCCATGGCTTTGTATAAGATATCCATGACGTTGTCATACAATGACGTTGTGTCCCAGACGGAACTTAAATTTGCCAAATTTCTAGTGGCTTTTTCAAACATCAGGGTGGCTTTAGAAATGAAAACCAAACGCTCTATAAAAGTCGCACACCGAAGTGTTGCTGTGTTTAGAGGTGTTATCTTCAGAGGTGGTGAATTCATATGTGGAAAATTCATAGGCGGTGAATTCATAGGTGTTGCCTTCTTAGGTGTTGCCTCCTTAGGTGCTGCCTTTTGAGGCTCAAGCACCCCCTTATATGCATCCTCGTTCGCCCCCTATCTTGATATGTCTTTTCGTATTCCCCCTCATCCCCATCTGTCTCCTCGTTTTGAAGAGGTGATAGTGGAATGCATCCAACATTGCTTCCACGTCCGAATCCTCCATTTGCCCACTCTGTATCTAGCCTAAACTTCAACTTTGTGTCATTCCAACATGACAGTATAGGAAATCGACGTTCATCAACTCCTCCCAGTTCAGGGTTGCTCACCCTATATACGTAGCACAGCTGAAAATAAAACATACATATGTTAAAACCATTTATTTTTACAACCAGGAAAATAAATTAGTGATAACTTACAATAAGGAACGTCTGTGGTCCTTGGAAATGTCGTTTTTATCCGCCTTCCATTTTTCACATGATTTAACTAATCCTTCAAGTACAAATTTGCACCAATTGAACTTTTTGATATTATCAACATCTGAAATAGATTTTAGAATTCTAAATCTGCAAGTAAAAAAAACAGATTTGAGAATTATTTAATAATGCATATACCATACATATATGTTGTCAGCTGCAAGTGAAAAAACAGAAATGAGATATACCTGGTTAGTTGACCCAGGTGATCACACTAGAGAAAGCAGCTGACAACAAATAATACGAAGTCTATCTTGAAATTGTTGTCAGTTGTTTTGTTCTGCATGATTTTCATTGGCATATCAGTCATTATAGGGGCGCCATTAACAGGGCTACCCCATGGAGTCCTATATGCCTTCAAATTGTCATCGGTCTCGTTATGCTCGTATTCTACAATGTCCAATTCCCTTATGTGGAGACCCAATATGATTTGAACATCCTCTTCTTCGATCTTCACTTCTTCGCCACTCTCTAAGGTGAATGCACATTTAGTATAGTCAAATTGTCTGACTAGATAACGAGAGATTTCTCCGGGGTATCTTGAAAGCGATAATGATAGGAGAGAGCCAAAGATTATTAACTTCACAGCCTGTTTTTGTTCATTAGACAGCAGTTGAAGAAGATTGAAAAGCCAAAAGACGAGGTCCTAGTTAAAAACAAGTTGTGGGGGGCTGCTTTGGGGCTACTTTAGTTTCTTGGGCATTCCTTTAACATTTACTTGCTCTACAAAAACAAAAGATAAGCATTTAAAAACCACAAAGTAGATAGATAATCAAATAAATGAACCAATTCGGGTCCTGAAACTACGGTTTCAGGAAAAGAAACCATCATATTGTGTCCTGAAAGTGTTGTTTCGGGACCCGAAAGTGTGGTATCTTATTCTGAAACCACACTTTCGGGTCCCAAAACCACAGGTCCCGAAACAATACTTTCGGGACACAAAATGCACCAAACTTCAAGGACACTATGGATATCAAAAACAATATAGCCCTAAACCATATTTTCGGGTCCCGAAACCACACTTTCGGGACAAGAAACCAAACTTTCGGGATACAATATACATCCAATTTCAGGGACACTTTATGGATATCAAAAACAATATAACTATAAACCATACTTTTGGGTCTCAAAACCACATTTTGGGACAAGAAACAACCATTTCGGGACCTGAAACCACACTTTCGGGACCCAAAATTACACTTTTAGGTCCCAAAACATCACTTTCGGGACAAAAAACCTCACTTTTAGGATAAGAAACCACCATTTCGGGACCCTAAATCATACTTTTGGGTCTTGAAACCATACTTTCAGGACACAATATGCAACTAATAAACCTTTTGGGACATAATATATCAAAAACGTTTCTACGCTATATACTTTTCTATCGTGAAACCCTAATCGCTAAACCCTAACCGATATCAAAATCATCTACGTTTTTAAAAGATAAGAATTCTTATTTACTTTGGAGTCCTTGGAGATCTTGGAGTCTTGTCGGGCGATGTACTTGGACCAACACCAACCTGAAAAGAAGAGTAATATGAACATGGACCTACCCTAAACCTAAATGAAGGGAGTGAAGATACACGAAGGAGAGCTTCAAAACTTACCATTTTTGATCGGAAGAAGATGAAGAAAAGAGAAGAAATCGGGATGCCGGAGCGGAGAGCCAAATCGCTAGATAAGAAAGAGAACGATAGCTAGAAATGAGAAATGAAAAGAAGAAAGAGAGGGAACTAGGAACTGAAACATTTTCTAATATTTATATATATATATATATATTCTCTCTCCCTGCCACGTAGAATTCGAGACCTTGCTTTCGCTGAAGTTTCGTTGGGTTTATCATTTCTCAAATTAAAAAAACAACACTGACACAATTAAAAATACTGTAATTTGACATAAATAAATTGCAGAAACCTTTTAAGTTTTTTTAATTAATATAAATATATATTAAAATTAAAAATAAATATATATTTTTCCATCTTTTTTTCATGAGTGGAATTGACCTTCTCCTTCGAAGAAGCTATTTAATTTATATATTTTTAGTATAAATATTTAAAATGTATTTATATATAATGATAAAATAATAATAATTTAAGATAGATGTAATTTTAGTATTTTGAGTAATTAATTGATCGATACTATGAAAAAGACGAGGAATGGTATGATATTTTAAGGTTATGGTTATTTAAATAGCTTTACCTAATTGTGTAAATAGTTCGGTCAATTTTTTTATCGAAAAAATCATCATAACTGTTGGTGTCGGTTTTTCAAAATCTTAATATGTCGTTTGACGGTTATAGGTCGGTTCGGTTTGATCGGTTATAAAATCGGTTTAGTCGATTTATTAGTTTAATCATTTGAAAAAATAATAAATATATATAATATAATAATTAAAGATTAAATAATTAGTTAAGTTTCGTACCATTTTTAAAATATATATATATATATATAATATAATAAATTAAATAATAAAAAAATCAATAAAATTCTAATAAATTAAATAATAAAAAATATTTAACTTAAAAAATATATATTAAAATATTAATTAAATAATTTTGAGTTTAAGAAAAAAAAAATTAAATATACAAAATAATAAATATGTGTGATTAGATTCGAATCCTGAACCAAAAGAAAACTTATGTTCCTTACCACTAAGCAAAAAAAGACATATGTTTAAAAATATATCAAAACACATGTATATACGGTCGGTCGGTTAAACTGTCCGTCTTTTTATTATATAAACTATCAACCGAACCGGTCAGGGTTGGTACAGGAATTTTAAGCCGAGAACTCGGTTCGGTCGTGTTAGATTAAGTTAAAGAAAGAAAAAGGGAGAAAATTATTAAATTAAGATTAAAGAGGAAATCGTTACTCAAGTTGAAATATGAAAACACTTTAATTGATTAAAATGAACTTAGGATAATTAAAATCAATACGACATAATTTTGATGATGCGTTGATAAATAAATAAAACTATGTTCTACAAATGTTTTAATGCGCAGGTAAATTTGAAGAGGCGTTGGCAGCAGGTTGCCAACAGTAGAGCTGACTTCAGCACGCTGGCAGAAAACTTGTTCAAGAAGCAGAGTTGAAGAGGCGATGGCAGCAGCCTTGCTCCAACAACAAAGTTGAAGAGGCGTTGACAGCAGTCTTGCCCCAATAGTATTGTTGAAGAGGCGCTAGCAGCAGCCTTGCCTCAACATCAGAGTTGAAGAGGCGCTGGCAGCAGCCTTGCTCCAACAGCAGAGTTGAATAAGCATTTGCAGCAACCTTGCTCCAACAGTAGAGATGAAGAAGCGCTGACATCAGCCTTACTCCATCAACACAGATGTGTTGCGCTAATAGCAGAGTAGCGAGTAGCAGTGTTGCGTCAACAACTGTGTTGTGCTAACAGATGAGTAGCCAATAGCAGACTCACGAGTTGTAGAGCTGACGTTAGTAGAGATGAAGATGCGCTAATAGCCGAGTATTTAACAACAACGTTACGAAAACAACAATGTTGCGACAACAGCAGTGTTGCGGCAACAACATTGTTGCGGAAACAGTTGTTCGTCAGCAGACTTCCACAACCAGCTTAATACGCCAAAAATGTACAACTGCCACGTACACGATTATTCTACTAGCCCAAACAGTACTATCCAGTGCACCACGTTCTACCGAATATTCCATCAAGTCCGCGCACTACAATCATGTACGTCATGCACCAACGAATATTATTCTTATGCGCACTACCCCGTACATCAGGTGTACAACAAATGAAAAGCTTACACGTATCTATGATATTTTTTATGCTTGATCTCTCTTGTGTCTCGATTCTCTAGTTCTCTTTGACTCATTTTCGCTATTAGGAAAATCATTGTTCAAGCTATTTTATAAATCATAACGTTACGCTGAGCGATAATTTCTTGTATTAGTTGATAGTAATCTTAGTATTGTAAGTTGGACAGAATGTTGTCTGTTCAATAGAGAGTATGATAACTAGGAGTTCAGAATAGACAAGTGTTAAGACTTGTGATCTTAGTGGGTTTGTGTAGAGACCATACAAATCAAAGTCTTCTAGTGGAGTCCTTCTGAAAATATAAGAAGGGGTGACGTAGGAGTTTTATCTCTGAACATCCATAAAATCTTGTGTTATTTCATGACTGCTTTTTATAGTCTTATATATGTCGCTTCAAATCTTGCAAGCATTTTCCGCACTTGAAACTATTCAAGAGCTTGCTACGATTTGTCGAAAAATAGAAACAAAATTTCAATCTCTAACAGGATTAAAATCACATAAAAGTCAAAAATACAACAACAATATTCAACCCCCTTCTATTGTTGTAGTCGATCCTAGCAAGTGGTATCAAAACGAGGTTTTCTATTCTCAAGCAACTGTAGAAAACTGAATCATGTTTCTCCTAAACAAATCTCAATATTCTCAAAGGAAGATTATGATGACTGGAAGATCAGAATGCAAACACACTTGGCGAATAAAGATGATGATATATGGTATGTTATCACTAACGGTCCCATGAAGATTTATAAGGTCAGTGCAACCACAACTATAATTGAGGGTGATCTTGAGATGAAGAAGAAGCTTAGATACGAGTGGATTACTAAAGACAAGAGGAAAGTCAACCTCGACAACGTGGCCAAAGATATTCTTTACAAAACTCTGGACAAGAACATGTTCAGCAAGATCAAGTCATGTTCTACTACCAAAGAGATTTGGGAGAAGTTGGCTCAACTCTGTGAAGGCAACGACCAAACAAAAGAAAATAAGCCGATGGTTTCCACACAAAAGTTCGACAGTATCAAGATGCGTCCTAGAGAGACTATGACTGAATTCGACGAAAGATTCAGCAGCAGTCATTGAACTCTCAACTTTGGGAAAGACATATAGCAATAGAGATGTTGTTATCAAAGTTATGAGAGATTTTCCTAGAGAATGTGATATCAAGACGATGGTTATGAGGGAATCTAAATACCTCAATAAGATTGAGTTGTATGATCTGTTCAATGATCTTAAAGCCTACGAGTTTGAAATAAACTTAAGGAATGAAGATGAGTCATACACGTCCATCATAACAAAAGTACTGATGACTGTTGAAGAGTCACCAGCTTCGACAGCTGTGAAGTCTGCTGAAAAAGATCAATGAAGATGCTATGTCATTATTTGTCAAGACGTTTGGCAAATTCATGAGGAAGAATCATTTTAACTCTAATTCAAACAGAAATAATTATAAAAATGAATCAAATGCTAACTTAAAATACTTTAACTTTGATAAACCAAGTCACTTCAAGTCTAACTGCAAAAAACTAAAAAGGGATGACGTCTTTTGATAGGAGGAACAAGAAAGAACAAAAAACTCTACTGGATGAGGAAAGTAAGAGAAAATGGGCTGACAGTAACTCAAATGAGAGCTCATCAAGTGAAAGTGAGGACAAAAGTGTCAAATGCTTCATGGCAAACGACAATGAGGTATTTGACTTCACCTCTGACAAATTCACAAGAGATGATTTAACCATTGCATTCAATGACATGGTCATTGAGTACAAGAAACTGTCAGATTCTTTTAATAAAATAAATTTGAAAAATAAATTTGATAGTACAAGTTTTTCAACTCAAACCATTGAACTAGCAGTTTTGAAAAACAAAATAAATGAGCTCTCGGTTGAGAATGAGAAGCTCAAAGAAATAATTCAGACTTTTTCTGCTGAAAATCAAAGATTAAACTATGTGGTTAGTTCTTGGACGAAGTCAGAAAATGCTGTCAAGCAGCTGATTCAGTAGTAAAGGCCTGCCGGATACAAATCCGGTCTAGGATTTGTTGGGGGAAATCCAACTAAGTCCAGTAACAAGTTGAACCTAGTAAAAGGCGATTTTAATCTCATAAGCTTTGTCAAGGGAAATTTAACTGATAGTGGAACTTACCGAAATTGTGTTGAATTGACTTTAAAAGATGAAGTTATATATGTTAAGCCGATTGACCAAAAGTCAAACTAGCTTAAGCCCAAGTATAGGGCAACTGTCTGGTCTGGCAAACAAAAACTTGACAAAAAGTTAAGAAGTTTTTATCAAAATTCATCTTCTAAAGTTAAGGGATCATCAGCAGGAAGGAAGACATCTACCGAGTTTAAATCATATGCACTATTAACAACGCAAAGTGAAAGATCCATAAAAATAACTCAAATATGGATCTCCAAGGGACTGATTAACCATGGACCTAAATGAATATGGGTATCAAAGTTGTAAATGTATATATATATGTGTAGGTAAATAAGGACAACTACCTGGATGACTCTATTTGGTATCTGGACAGAGGCTTCTCAAGGCAGATGGCAACAGTCGGCTGCTGACAGACATAACAAAGGGCACAGGACTAAAGATCACCATCAATGATAATAGTAAAGATAAAAATGTGGGTAAGGGTAAGATTGTCCACGATAACCTTACTATTAATAATGTGTTAGTAGAAAATCTATGTTATAACTTAATTAGTATAAGTTAGATGTGTGATAACGGGTACATAATAGATTTTCAAAAATATACATGTCTTGTTAAAGATCAGTAGGGGAACACCCTATTGACAAGAAGTAGAATAGGAAATTCATATAAGATGAACTGGAAGAATAAAACGTGTGACCATGTATGCATGTTTGCTAAAAATGATCAAAACTAGTTGTTACATAAAAGACTAAATCACCTAAACTTTAAAACAATTAACAGCATTTGTTCAAAAGATTTTATAACTTGTATTTCTAAACTGAAATTTAGTAAAGATAAGGTTTGTCCAGCTTGTCAAATAGGCAAACAGGTTCGATCAACTTTTAAAAACAAAGGAAATATCCAATCCGACAGGTGTCTGGAATTAGTTGCAGTTATTATATCTTGTGACTAAATTATTTAAAAGATTAATTATTAATTATTATTTTAAATAAAGAAAATGAATTAAAAATATTGAGCTACACCAAATTATGTTAAGTTATGTTGAGATGTTCCATTAGATTAGGTTTGTTTTTCAAGTGTGCAAACACTTTTACACATTTTGACGAGGAGATTGTTTCGTATTGCGATCTCCTTGATTCTCTGTCTATTATTCAGTTCGTCGATTTTTATTTGTGCGATCTCCTTGATTCTTGTTCAGTTCATCGATTAAAAACATCAACTTCTTTCTTGCTTCTTTTGATCTCTGGACGACGGATAAACTTTGACGATGACCAAGTCAGAAGATGCATTCGGAGTTGGCAACATTATGTTCCGTTGAGATCGTTTCGTTAGACTATGTTATTTTTCAGCAAATACTTCTACATTTTGACGAAGAGATCACTTCGAAGGTATGATAGTTATGTTGTTATTCTTTTATCTTCTTGGTCATACAAAAATAAAGTCCATCCTCTTTATTTGTTTGTTTTATACCAGTTGATTATTCATATTCTTTAGTCTCTGCCATAGTTGATTATTCATATTTTTCAATTACCTGTCCACAAAGGTGTTAAAAAAATGTCCACAAGGACTTCTTCTTTGTCTTATTCAAAAACTATTTGAGACTAAGGACAACTTAATCAACTAATACAAATTACAGTTAAATTCCTATTTATCATGTCCAGAAGTATGTGGGAAGCTGAATTTTTCAATTTCCCTAAAATAGGTTAATTGAACCATCTTTTGGATTTATTGTTTATTTAAAATACATTTATTCATGTATGGTTGATTATGGAATAAGATGAAAAATTGAAATCAATTAGTTGCCTCTTTCAACTATTTTTGAATGTTCATACATGGGATATACTATGAGTTAAAGATCATTATAGGTTTGGATATGTCATTTAGATTTCACCAAATTTAATAATATAAGTGGGTGGTATTATGAATGACTTCTATAAAGAACTCCAAGATTATAAGAAGCTGAAGCATTCATCCTATCCAATTTCACTACTTTTGTCAGAAGGCTTCAGCCAACAACTACCCTGCCTTCCCTCTTCCCTCAGAATAACTTCCATTGTGGTTTGGGATGTGCCTCAACTCAATTACTAGAGAGTTTGAGAAATCTCTAACAAATTATTTCTTCTCACTCTTCACTTGATGAATCAAACATGTTCAAAGTAAAAAAGATTAAACCCCATCACATCCTCTACTCCCCACCCACAACATTTCATATATAATCAATTGCCCATAAAACATAGATTTTCATTAGTAGTGAACAAAAATTTGTATACCCTTAAGATTCCATGTCGAAGAAGAATATTAGTTGATGCCTTCGCATTTCGAAATACATAATTGGGCATCCTGCCATCGAGATAAATTTATGTAAACTTTACCCAGATCATGTCATGTTTCTAATTCAAAATTTTTTCATCATTCATAATACAACCCTATAAACAACATGGTTAAATCTATGTAAGATTTTATATTCTTCTGGTCAATAGTTTTCTGTTTGGATCTCCACATATTTATCAATGGAAATGTATCTATTTTGGTATTCCTTTTAAAAAATTTCATCAAAATAAATTGTACTTTAACATTTATTCAGAGAGTGTAATTAATGATACATGTCTATTTTCTCTAATTTAACAATTTACATAATATTTAACATTACCCATAATAGGGCTGCATTTGAACCTATTAGTATTTTACCGTACAAATAATATTAATCGAAATAGTATTTTAATATATTGACTATAATTTTTAAAAAGTTGATGCTTACATAATTTACAAGATAAAATTCTGAATGTAGTGTTCAATGAAAAAAACATATTTTAAGTTTGTTTATAAGTTTATTGAAGTATGATGTCATGTTAAAATACCATTTCTATCTAAAGTTCCAATTGTGCTATATTGTCCTACCTATTTAAAGACATTATTTGGGAAGAATGCAAATTAGTTATCCCATTTATGAAAGAGTTTCACTTAGTTGTTCAACTTAAGCGTGCTATATCTTTGTAATCTATTAATTCATTTATTGATTTTATTTTTATCATGTTTATGTTATTTTAATAAACTTGTGATGATTCAATAAAATGATAGACAAAATGATTATGTACAAAAGAGATATTTTTTTAATTAATATATTATGTTCAAGTCGTGGAGAAATGCTTTGGAACTCAGAAACATAGTAATGTATTTGGTTATGGAGGTGGAGTAAAGCCAAAAGATCTAAGAGTACCTATTCTAACCAAACAACGGGTAAATATGAATAATGATTTGCTACAATCAAAAGTAGAGAACTTAGAAGTTAGAAGTTAAAGCTATAAAAGTGTTGTTAAAGAACAACTTCCAAGCTAATGTGCAATTGAGTGCATCAATTTCTGAGAATCTATAAAATAAGTCAAGGTTAGTTTTTACAATGTAAAACTTAGAAATAAATGTTCCCTAATTTCTATGTCAATGTTGAAGGGGCTGAATTTACCAACAAGTATAATGATGAAAATCTTGTTCAACTCAACAACAAGGAGTAATTAACAGATTTTGAGGTATAATGTCTTGAAATGACATAAAATTATATTTGCTGATTTTTTTGAAAAATCCATTGAATGTAAATGAGTAATATAATGATAGATAACATTATTAGTTGTAATTTTGTTTTTTCAATTCTAGATGTTAATTTCAAACGTGAGTTCTTTTAGGCATATTCACATATCTTATACAAGAATTAGGTCATTCCTACTTAACTGATCGGAATAAAATATTGAACTATAAATTCCAACTTTAGTTTTGGAATTCTGATTATCTTTCTTATACTTAATTCTAAACTAATAGGGGAACATAGATTTCGTGATTGTGAAGTGAGAAAATAGGAAATTTATCGAGTTCATTCCTTTCTAGATTTGGTAATGCTTTATCAGAATTATTTGGCTCTGCTCTAGATTTTCTTTCAGGAAAGTTATGTAGGTATTTAGTTTTGGATCTAATTGAACAAAACCTTTTTTTATGGTATTTAGTTTTGGATCTAATTGAACAAAGTATTTTTTATGTCTTCAATTAAGTTCATTATCAATTGCTTATCGTTTCAGCTCAGTACGTGGAATAACGTGGGATTTCATCTATTACATAGAGAATTTTTATATTAGTCATTTGGTGAAGCTAGTTGTTGTCTATGTTCTTGTATATCTTGGTGAGTTTTCAAAATATTGGTTAAGGAGTTTGGTTTTATTAAGAATCTTGGTTCATTCATATCATATCAACTTTTTTTGGTTGGTGTTGGGGTGTTTAATTTCACTAATAATCTTGAAATAGTTGTAATTTTCAATAGGGACTACTAAATTAGAACTATATTTTATCAATTGGTGAGTGTTTCACTAATAATCTTAAAATAGTTGTATTCTTCACTGAGAGAGTTTGGTTTCACTAATAATCTTGAAATAATTGTATTTTTTTAGTTTGGTTTCACTAATAATCTTGAAATAGTTGTATTTTTCATACAATATCAATATTTAACTATTGATGGTTAAGTATTTTATTAACTAAATCATTGATTACCAAGATTTAAATATTATGTACTTTATGATTACTAATAATATTTCACAGTTTGATCTTTGACAAGGATTACTTTGATGACTATAAATGATAATGCTAAAAGAAGATTTTGTAAAAGGGAGAAAATTGTTATAAGAGATTTAAACTTATATTTGATTTTATTTTGAACTCACTTTATAAGATTTAAAAATTATATTTGTTTATGATACAAATATTATGTTTGATTCTTTTGATAATGAAATGATTTAATTTAGTATTAAAAATTTATATTTTAATAAATTTGAACATTTTTATAGGTAAATTGATTTGGTAAAAAAATAGTAATTTATGTATATTTGGCTACAATAATTTATTTCAGTAATAACATTTTTAACCACAGTAATTTATTCCCGTTTCCATCTTTTAGCCACAGTAATTTATTCCCGTAGCCATCTTTTAGCCACAGTATTTATTCTTGTAGCTATTTTTTAGTTGCAGAACCAGTAGTGACGAATGGCAACGGGTCTATTTATTGTGGCTATTGATCTTTAGCGACAGTAAATTGATCAATAGAGACAGTAAACATCGTCGCTATTATCCTATTTTAAAATAGTGGAAGTTGCAGGAAAATGAAAAGATCTAGCGGTCTTTGTCCCTAAGGCTCCCTCCCTAGTGCAACAAACCATCGATCTAATTATGGAGGAGGTTGAGACGACAACGACGGAGAGGCTGAGAATGTTCGACAACTAGAGAAATAAAATGCTCCACGGGAGGTTCTTTGAATTCCTTCTTTGAATATTTATGGAGAATTCTATCCTGAAGTGGGCCTGCACTAAAAACGTTTAGGAAGCTCTCAAGAGGAGAGAATTAGTCGCGGTCAACGCTATAGGAGGTGCCCTGCACCCAATACTTCTCCAAAGACAGGCAAATTACGATCATCTTGATAAAACTACTTGGTTGGATGCAAGAGTAAACGACAAGCTTCAACAGATCCTAGACTCATTCAGCTCAACAGCCATGCCATTCATACATGGCACTGAATCTTCCAGGGATGCTGAGCAGCAAATGGCACCAGTTTTTGCTTCAAGTAGAGATTTTTTGGCCTCCAACTCTATGGTAATTCCTAACTCTCCAAATGTCGAACATCAACTTTTCTATGTTGAAAAGTTGTTGTTCCCAACTGCTGAGTAGCAGCCCTCCTCTACTCTCTACTGCTGAACATCAATCTTATTCTGCTCCTGAGAAGCCTCTCTCCCAAGTTGTTGTGCAGTAAATCTCCTCAGACTCTGAGCAGCAAGTCAGTCTAGTTGTCGAGAAGCCTTCGTCTTCAACCGAGTTGCAATCCCTTCCGACTGAGCAGCAACTCTTTTCGGCTGTATCCAATCATTCTGTAGCGGTAATTGGCCTTATCAAAGACATCTGTGCGGAGATTTAGGAGGTCGACTTCTTATCTTAAGCGCTGATTGATGTGCCTTCTCCTCGATCTTATCCTTCTTCTAATGATCCAAAGTCAGCTTCCATTCAGGAAAGCTCTCAGCAAGTCACTCCTCTATAGATTCTACCAGCCGTTTCCCAACTTGAACAGTCGACTCCTCATTCTCCAGAAGAGTCATCTTTGGGAACGGTGGATCTCCGTAGCCTCATCTAGGACACCATTGCTCCCCTGCAACAGAGTATTGCATCCATCGCTAGTGAAATGGAATTCCTGAAGGAGCAGAATGCAGCTACTTCCAAAGCCTCGGCCTCAATAGAATCGGCGCATGATCAAATCCTAAGCCAGGTTACGAGGGGCAGTGTTGAGATTTCCATTATTAGGGAATTTATGACCAGGTTGAAAACTATTCTCCATAACTCCATTGAGGGTTATAATCGGGATCTCTTCGCGAAGATTGATACTATTGGTATGCAAATTGCCGAAGTAACATACTTACTCAAACATGCAGCAGACAATCAAATAGAAGATGTTGATGTTAAAAAGGGGGAAAGTGGTAGAGGAGGCAGAGCGTTAAAGGGGGGAACCTGGAAGAGAAAGCTAGCAAAGGGGGAAGAAATTAAAAAGGGGGATATCTATACTCTGAATATTTTGTGTATTTATGTTCATATATAAATATATAATTTATCCTTAAATTCACTACTCTTATAACTTAATTTTAACATCATCAAAAGGGGGAAATTGTTAGATTAAGTTAAAGAAAAAAATGCGGAAATTATTAAATTAAGATTAAAGAGAAATTGTTAATCAAGTTGAAATATGAAAAACGTTTTAATTGATTAAAATGAACTTAATCAATATTTTGATGATGCGTTGATAAATGAATAAAACTAAGTTCTGTAAATATTTTAATGCGTAGGTAAATTTGAAGAGGCGTTGGCAACAACAACAGTAGAGTTGACTTCAGCACGCTGACAGTAGACTTGTTCAAGCAGCAGAGTTGAAGAGGCGTTGGAAGCAGCCTTGCCTCAACAGTAGAGTTGAAGAGGCACTGGCAGCCTTGCTCCAACAACAGAGTTGAAGAGACGTTGGCAGCAGCCTTGCCCCAACAATAGAGTTGAAAAGGCGCTGGCAGCAGCCTTGCCTCAACAGTAGAGTTGAAGAGGCATTGGCAGCAGCCTTGCTCCAATAGTAGAGTTGAAGAGGCGCTGACACTAGCCTTGCTCCAACAACAGAGTTGACGAAACGCATGCAGCAACATTACTCCAATAAAAGAGTTGAAGAAGCGCTGACAGCAGACTTGCTCAAACAGCAGAGCTGAAGAAGCGCTGGCAGAAGTCTTGCTCCATCCACACAGATGTGTTGTGCTAACAATAGAGTAACGAACATCAGTGTTGCGTCAACAACTTTTTTGCGCTAATAGATGAGTAACCAACAGCAGACTCACGAGCAGTAGAGTTGATGTCAGCAAAACTGAATATACGTTAACAACCGAGTAGCTAACAGTAGTGTTGCGCCGACAGTTGTGTTCGCTATTAACAGACTTCCACAACTAGCTTAATACGCCAAAAATGTACAATTGCCACACATGATTATTCTATTAGCCCGAGCAGTACTATCCAATACACCACGTTCTACCGAATATTCCATCAAGTTCGTGCACTACAATCATGCACGCCACGCACCAACGAATATTATTCTTATGCGCGCTACCTCGTACGTTAGGTGTACAACAAACGAAAAGCTGACACGTATCTATGAGATAGATTCGACCGTTGTCATGCATCAAATATAAAAAGGCATTAGAGTACAACGACAAATCGCTTGATATTTTTATGCGCTTGATCTCTCTCGTCTCTCAATTCTCTGACTTTTTTCTAGTTCTTTCTTCATTTTCAGGAAAATCATTGTTCAAACTATTCGGTAAATCATTACATTACACTGAGCGATAATTTCTTGTATTATTTGATAGTAATTTCAGTATTGTAAGTTGGACAGAATGTTGTTTGTTCAACAAAGAGTGTGATAGCAAGGAGTTCAGAACAGGCAGGTGTTAAGAATTGTGATCTGAGTGGGTTTGTGTAGAGGTTATACAAATGAAAGTCTTCTAGTGGAATCCTTCTAGAAACAGAAGAAAGGGTGACATAAGAGTTTTATTTCCGAACATCCATAAAATCTTGTGTTATTTCATTATTGCTTCTTACCGTCTTATTCTTATATATGCCGCTTTAAATCATGCAAGCATTTCCGCACTTGAAACCGTTCAAGAGTTTGCTACAATTTATCGAAGAATAGAAACATATTTTCAATCTTTAACAGGATTAAAATCGCATAAAAGTCAAAAATACAACAACAATATTCAACTCCCCTTCTATTATTGTAGTCGTTCTTAACAAGTCAGTTTATAATTATTTGGTCAGTTTTTCATCGGTTCAATTCGGTTTTTTTTTTTGCTTACACCCCTAACCTTACCTAAAAGTTTGATTTTAAAAATAAATGTATCAGAATTTTAACGTAGAATTGCCAGAGTTTGACCTTTTCCAAACAAATCAAATTTATAAAATTTATAAATTTTGAAATTATTATTTTAATTGAGAAAATTAGTATTATTATTAAATCATAATATTCATAAGTGAAAATTAAATGGATAATCAACCCTAGCTAATTGAGTTGATCCCTATCTCATGATAGTTTTAACCTCTAACAATGAGCATTTATGCACGATCAATAAATCCCTAAAGTTTCGTTCATATTTATCAAAAATAAGTTGCCATTATTTTTTATCTTCCCATACTTATGGTTCCAATCGACTTATGGATGGTAAGAGAATTTCCATCTCCTTCCAACTGACCAAAAATTCAAATTAGATCCTAATTTTAGGATAATTTTGATATCGAAGAATAAAAATAACCTCAGACTTATAATATTATAAGTTGTGATATCCCTCTATTTTTTAATCTCTTACCTATTAAGCTTTGTTCAGATGAAAAATAATGATTAATGATAATTTTGAGAAGTGTTAGAAATATTTTTGAGGCAGTAGATAAGATATTTGATCGAGTTTAAGGTTAGAAATAGAGAATATGTGAAACTCAAACCTCAAACTCGAATATATTAACATTAAAAAAATATTTTTTTATCTTGCAAGCATTAACGTGACATTTCATATGTCATTGTTACCTCCATCATAATATTTATATAATTTATTTAACCCATACTTATTGCTCCACACCAAATCTTTTTCTAATATAAAAAATATATATTTCTTTAGTCACTCTATTTCTAATTTCTATATATTCATCTTTAATCCTTAAATTTTATTCAACATTTACTTTATATTTTTTTCCAATTATAATAACAACAAATTTATTATATTTTTCAATATTTACAACTTACATACATATATGAGTAAATAATGATTTTATTTGTTTTTTTACTTCAATATTATTAATTTTAAAGTTATTTATTATTTAGTTAATCTTCGATCTCTACTTTGTAACATTTTTAATAAAATATATAAATTCACACTTTAATTAGGTAATGAGGTACCCGTCGAGAATCGAGTACTCGACAAATCGGTAATAGAGATATAAATAAAGATACTTGTCGAATTTAATGTCATGATCTATTAGTAAATTAAAAATTGAATTTGAAAATAGATTCACTCTTCCAACAGGTTGGTTAAGATAACCATTGTCAAACATGATATAAATTCTAAAATTTGAGCTCACAAATACTTATTTGAGGAAGTTCTAGTGCAAATCAAATCAAATTATAAATTCTGTTGCTATTAATAATTTGATAATGGATATGATCGTGTTCTAATATAATTTAAGTCAAAGATAATTTTATGATAAATATAACTACAAATAATATATACTCTTATTAATTTATAATATATATGTTTAAATAATAATAAAAAATGCATATGAATCTAAGAAAAATGACAAGATATTTTCCAGTTATCTTTTATATGAGTTTATTCTTAGGAGTAAGTAACATAATCATTCCAGATATTTTTAATATATAATGGTAGCATTATCATACACAGTTCACTCTATCTTAAGGTAATCTTAATGAAAATTGAATAATGACATTTGGTTTCTTAGAAAATTAACTCTTATAGTTATAACATTTCTTTAAATTAGAACTTTTTGAGGTGAGAATTCAAACTAACTTTTTAATAATTATAATTGTTGAAGAATATTAAATTGTTTGATAAAAGAAAGAGAATATTAAATAAAATAAAATATTATTTTTAGTGTATAATCTTAATAAAATAAGATTAACACAAAAAAAAATTATATATTTTTTTGGTTGGTATGACAACGAAACTAGAAAAAGATTGCGACAAAATTTTAAAGATTTTTGGAGAATTTTGAACAAAATATTAATATTAATTTAATTAAAATTTATTTAAAATGAAACTTGACATTTTAGAAATCAAAGTTTTTATTTTAAATTCAATTTTGTATATGTTATGGTTTCAAGGGACCGAGCAGGGACGGATCCACGCATGGACTAGGGTGGGCTTCAGCCCCACCTAAATTAAAAATTTTAAAATAAAACATTTTATATATAAACTTGACATATAGCCCAATTGACTATGTAACTAAACTTTGAACATGAGGTCAGTGATCAAATCCCGACCTCACCTTTAATTTTATAATAATACATAAATTTTAATTAATATATAAATAAGATTTAAAATATAAAAATTAAAATAATAATAGTGTTTTATATTTTTTAATTTTAAATTATTTCAAAATTTTATAAGAAAATATAAACTAATATTAATAAACAAGTTAAAATAGTTACATTGGTTTGATTCGGTATTTAAATAAAGAATTTGATATCCCTGCTCAAAACCTAACAAATCTCCTAGAATTGATGTTAATGTAAGTTCTCTTAAACTTGATCCAGCATTACGTATTCCGATATGGGAATATCCTTCTAATCAAAGGGATGAAATTAGACGAACTTATATCAAGATGGGGTCATATCAACCTATTAAGGATGAGTATCCACCGACCAAATTTGGAAATCAAAATCGACGGTTCCAAAGTCATTGGTTTAAGAAATTTACTTGGTTAGAATACTCTCTTTTGAAAGATGTTGCTTTTTGTTTCCCATGTTTATTGTTTGAACATAAGCAACTCTATAAACCTACATTTACAATAGATGGATTCAAATATTGAAAACGAGTTAATGATGGGAATAGATGCTCTTTTGTTATGCATATAGGATGTAATATTTCACCACAGTTAAATATCTTGATAATCTAATGAATATCCTTGTCATATTGACAAAGTACTGAATGCATAGTTTTCAGATGAAAAACAAAATAACAGATTACGGCTTACAACAACTATTGAAAGCACTCGGTTGCTCACTTTACAAGCGTGTGCATTGAGAGGGCATGACGAGTCTCCATCTTCTAATAATCGTGGAAATTTTATTGAAAAAAAAAAGCGGAGCATAGAAAGTTAAATCTGATATGCAA
Source organism: Impatiens glandulifera (assembly GCF_907164915.1). NCBI lineage: Eukaryota > Viridiplantae > Streptophyta > Magnoliopsida > Ericales > Balsaminaceae > Impatiens > Impatiens glandulifera. The sequence goes on along the minus strand of NC_061862.1, from coordinate 156,989,681 downwards.
GTTGGAGTCAGCCCCATGTAATTTTTCATCCTGTCTCCGCCTCTGGGACCGAGTATTATATAAAGTTGTTTATCACCATAAACTATAACATTGTAATATCGGTTCTAATCTCCTAAATAATATTTTTTTTACGGCGTGAGAATCTCCTTAATAATATTTTTTCTACAGCGTGAAACATTATCAACCCACCTTTTTAACGTTTTTTTGGTTTGTTTGTATCTTTCTCAGATCTTTGTAACAAAAAAAAATCATTAATTTGACTAAACAATTGTTTATATTATTGAAGTGCAATTATTATTATTTTTCCAAAGTCCACTTAGCAATATATCATGAGTGCCCACTTTTGCTTCCAATTTGACTTAATTTATTGATGATCATTCACAATTTCCACTAAACCCCCCCACCCCACTTATAAAGAGAAAAATATCCAACTGTACCTCACAGTACTATCTCCTTTCATATCTTTCTATATATGGTTCACATTCAATTTCCCAACTTGCAAGTTTTAATTGTATTGAAAACAACAAAAAAAAAAGTAGTAGTAACATATATGGAAAGGAATAGAGAATTATTATATGTAATGTGATTAAATAAATTAAAAAAATCAACTATAAAAGGTTATGACAATCTAAGTACAATAATAGTATTTGTTGTATTTTTTATGTTTCATTTTATCTTCACTTTAATCATCTTTGTTTAAAAAATATTGAAAAAATAACAAAATAATATTTTCAAAATGATATTTAAGATATTTCTTTAAATTCAATATACATGAATGTGAAATTTTGACCAAATAAAAAAGGTTTATTGCAACATCTTTTTGACTTTTAAAAGCAAGATTGTTGGCTATTCTCATGCAAATTAAAGTAGCCACACATAGTGCATGAACATAATAAGTTGGCTGTTATATATAAATACTAGTTGGCTATCTTTTATTATCACAACAAAGTTTGAAAGCCTGTAAATGGTTACTAGAGATAGAATTGCAGCCATGAAGATAAATTTTCTCCTTATATTAGTGGTTGTTCTACTAGGGTTTTCTCATATGAACTCATTGAATGCCATTCCACTTACAAGTGAGTTTTCAAAAGCCTTATTCTATTTCTACTCATTCATCTTGATTATATTTCCTTCATATTCTTCATCATCTCTTACATTTTTGTGTTATAGGAACAATAGCCATAATGCATGAAGTTCAAGGTTTTAAAGATTCGAAGAACACCCTTATCAATTTGGTATGTACAAACTCATCATGATTTATAGATGTATGTCGATCTATGATTCTATATATCTCCGGATTAATTAACCTAAAGAGAATGGCTCATATTCTTGTTGTTGAGTTGAGTTTTTTCTCTCTTCTTATAATGGATAGGAACCCGAGAAGAAAATGATTGATGTGGAAGAGACGAGTATGATAAGAAGAATGGATGTTGAGCTCCATGATTACCCGGGATCAGGAGCTAATAATCGCCACAATCCAAAGCCACAACTAGGTCGAGGCTGTTTTGATTGTTGATTCGTTCATGGACATGATTTGCTCCAAAATTCTCATGAAACATGTTAGAATTACTCATTATTTGTGGGTAATCTATAGCCATTTTAGTTCAATTTAGTTTTGAGAACAATATTTCTCATGGTTATAATATATGTATCACCATTTAGTGTTAGGGGTACATTAATGTTGTTAAATTATTATTTAATGTTTTTTATTGTTATAAATAATAAGACAAGGCCATGTACCTCTCTTTTATATTATGGGAGGATATGTTGTTTTCTACCATGTGCCCCCAAAGTGTCCACTTCTTCAAATTGTATTTATTTTACAGATTGAGAGATCATCTATTATCGATCATCCTCTGCTATTATGTTCTTCCTCACCATGAGGCGCAAAACAGTCCAATTTAAAAATAAGTTTTTTTACTCTTTTATCCCTCCCTGTGAGTGGGAGCAGAGAATGATCCGTAATAGGTGATCTCACCTTCTTCGTTGGGAGATAATTGGTTGTTTCATACCATGTGTCCTAAGGTGGGTTCATGTTCATATTGTGAAAAATATACACATAAAACGTGAATGTGAACTCCACATAAATAGGTAAAATATAACAAATCCTCTCATTTTATATTTTTTAATTTGAGACATGGAAAAAATGTAAATATGATCCTTTGTCAAATTGAAAAAAATTGTCTTAAAAAATATCTCGTTTCCAATGTTGTAATCTAAAAAAATACTTGTATCATTAACCTATTATTAATTTAAGATTCAATAATTAAGAAGCATTTATCATTACCTAATTATGTTAGGCCCTACCCATTTTTATTTTATTTTATTATATTATATTAGCTTAGAAAATGGTGATGATTGAAGTGGACATGTGAGGTGTATTTGTGGAATTCTACCACTTTCTTCTTCCCCACTACTTTTCCCCCAACATCCCCACTATACAATTTCTTACACATTACTTTATAACATATTGACAAATTGAATATAAATTCATAAATTTATTGAATCATTCAAAATGTCCCACAATTTGAAGTCCCAATTGACATAAATGAAAGTAAAAGTTGGTTTGAAAGAATAATGTAATGTTTACCTATATTTTAAAGGATCAATCCACCAATTGGAGGCACTTTCTAATCTTGGATTTGGACCATGTGTTCTAGTTGAGATACCTCACAAATGAAATGTTTCAATTTTTGTCAAACAAATATTCAGATTCAGATCGAGAAAGTGTTTTGAATTCAAAACTAGGCATTACACGAGCACCGCCCAAGCCAGAAACTATGCGATTTGGTTCTATCCCTAATAATAATTTCTCGATTATAAACACTAGAAAGCAACTTAACATAACTATGACAATCAGAACAAACATCCAGATTCTTCGCAACTCTTATTGTCGATCCAGGATTAGTCGACAAAAGTCCAAAAGCAATCGCCAACTTTTCACTATGCAAATCAAATCCATCTCCATCATAACCCGCAATCCTCAGTTGCTGTCCAACCTCTTCCACCATTCTGTAAACTTCTGTCTTTCGATAATGCGAGATATCGTCTGCAAAAAACTCATACAACTTCCGATTCACTTCGATCGTGCTGCAATCAGATGATAGCCCGATTCCTTTCTCACCCATCATGGCCTTCGTTTCCTCAACCTTATCGTGGTTTCCCAACGAAGAATATATATTCAGTAATAATACGTAGTCCCCGAGTTCTCGAGCTCTAAGTTCGACCAAATGCTCAACCACATTCCCAGCTATGACAGAATGATTTTGGTTTTGAGTTCTACAAGCTGACAATAGTGTTCTCCATATCTTAGCATCTGGCTTAACCTGCATCGAAAGAATAAGATCGTATGCTTTCTTGAGATAGCCTTCACGAGCTAGAAGATCGACCATACATCCGTAATGATGTATGGTTGGCTTTATTATGGTTTCTTTTAACAACCGGTCGAAAATCATCAAACCTTCATCGATAAGTCCCGAGCGACTGCAGGCGGAGAGAACTGCAGTGTAGGCATGTTCATCAGGAGAAATACCCGATTCCTCCATCTCAATAAAAGCATCAATCGCTACTTTTCCATGTCCATTCGTCGCAAAACCCGAGATGATCGATGTCCAAGAGACCAAGTCTTTATTAGCAGATGTGGTGAATACTTTGTAAGCCTTTTCGATACGATTGAATCGCGAATACATCGATACGAGGGCGTGACATATATTAGGAATGGAACTGTACCCGTTTCTTTCAATGTAATCGTGAATTCTCTCTCCGAATTCAAGTTTTCCCGAATGCGTGGTGCAAGCCTGAAGTGCTAACAAGCAAGTTACTTGATCCGGTTTACAGTCGAATTCTAGCGATTGCATTGTATCGAACGCAGATAATGCGTCTAGAGTTCGTTTATTACGGGTGTAACAAGAAATCAATACATTCCATGAGATAGTATCTCTAATTGGCATTTCATCGAACACCTTACATGCATCATCACTCTTGTGACAAATTGAGTAAAAATCCATCAATGTAGTTAGTAATAAACTATCGGATTGATACCCATCTATTAGAATCTTAGCATGAAGCTGTAAACCACCGAATAACCAAGACATTTTAGTACATGACTTAGTGGATAAAGAAGACGATAAGGCGTCAGGGGAAATACCTCTCTGTCGCATCTCTCTGTATAATTTGAATCCTTCATGAGGAAATTTGCTGTTTGAGTAAGCTCTGATTATGGCGGTGTAATGATTCAATTTTGGGTTTCGCGTGAGATTGAAAATCCGTCGGAGATAAGTTAAGTTGTGATGGAATAAGCGGGCGACGGAGGTTAAAAGACAGAGAGATGCATATGGATCGTGTATAAATGATGCGCGGTAAAGATGGGCGTGAATTTGAAGCAATTGGGCAGGTTGAGAAGATGATCTTATGAGATCTATCAACGATTTATATCTTTCGATCATTTTGGAGATTCTATCATCAGTTTGTTTCTTAGACCTTGCTTACAAATATAAGGTAGAAGAGGGAAAATTAGAAGGCTTGTTTGTAATTCAACTTTTCAATTACAATTGTTTGTATTGATAAATGGTCAAATTCAAATTGTCTATTTAAGACTTCTTATTAGGGTCAATTGATATTCACATATATATATTCTTTAAACCTCTTTTAAGGGTATTCAGTTCAGTTTCGAGTTATTCAATTCAAATTTTTTAAATTTATTTTGAAACAAAAATTTAAAAACCAAATCGTGAAATTCAAATTCTATTTATGGTTGAATATTCGGTTTAAATCAATTATTGAACACACTTACAAAATTGTACTATTTATTATAATAATTGCATTTGTATTTTTTTTTTATCAATGTAACCACTTTTAAGAGTTAAAGTCAAATAGATTGAGAAGGTTATCCGTTCACATAATTTAATATCTAATAAAACATATAATTATTTAATTATATCTAATATAATTATAATAAAAAATTATTTGTTTTCGAGTTGAAACCCAACTTGAAAATCAAACCGAAAACCGTAATTGAATTCGAATTGGTTTAAATTCAATTCGAAAATTGAAATTCGGTGAATTCAAATTCAGTCTCATTATTGTTAAAGTTAAAATTATTTTTAACCGTTTCAAATACCGTTAACTTATTAATTACGTGTCATTTATGAATAATTAAAATATCAATATTACTAATTTAATTATCTAATTTAAGTAGAGTGAGAATTTTAACAATGAATTTCAGATAATTTGTAATCAAAACTTTCAATTTATTAAAATTCGGTAGTTAAATTAGTAACATTGTTCTTTTATTTATTTTAAATGCCACATAAATAATAAGTTAACGTATTTTTATATGGTTAAAAGTATATATATAGTTTTAATAGAGTCATAAATTATATTTTAAAAAAAATGTTCGAAATCTCAATTCACTTTTAATTTAATTTAATTTAACGAACATAAATATAACATAATCAATTTTTGAAACGGTTATTTCTCTCAACAAAATGTTCTAAATGAGTCTAGCAGTCAATTAAAATTAATAGGATATATTTAATCAGGTTATGATACATGTTCGTACTTATTTAACTTTTTTTATTTAGGAAATAATGTCATTTCATTGTTACTGTTTTTAATTCATAAAGCTGTTTGGTTATTTAGATTGGTACAAAAATATTTCACTAAATTTTTATTAGTTTATAAAAATTATTACTAAATAATACAAATATACCTAAAATTTATTTTAAACAACAACAATAATAAAAACAATAATAATTTTATCTATAATTTAAAAAATGTAACTTAATTTGTTGCAATTGAATTATAAAAAAATGCATTTGACTCCGGTTGGTCGATTTTATTAACTTTCCGGTTCAATTTAAACCAATTAGATTCAATTTCTAGGGTAGGGTTGATATTCCAAACAAATTAAGGTCACAATTTCGCGTGATCATAAATAAGAGTGTAAATATAAATATATTGCATAATTTGAGGATATATATTATGTTTGACTAAAACAAATTAATATTGCGTACGTTTTTTTTTTGACAGTAGGGTTTCGTAGATATAAATTGAGATTTAGGGTTTCTCTAAAACCTTCATTAACAATGGCCGATCTAGAAGCGGTTACTACTGAAGTAGAGAAGATTACTTCTACTGTAGATATGGAACTCGTTGAAGAAACCGCCGCCATCGTGGAGTATAACGGTAACTCCAAGCGTGCGAGAGAAGACGAAGGCGCTGAAACGGACGAGAATGGAGGCGGTGTAGCGAAGAAGCTGAAGGAGGAGAAGTCTATTGAGGAGGAGAGGATGGAGAAACTTGTAGGAGGTGAGGAGAAGAAGGATGAAGCAAGTCCTATAAGCTTGGGACCGAAGAACTTTGGGTCGTCGGTTGAGATGTTTGATTTCTTCTTCAAGTTGCTTCATTCTTGGACTGTTAATATCGATATCAACAAGGTACTTAATTTATCTTTATTGATTGTTTTGCTGAAATCCATTGGGATTATCTTCTTTGATTATTGCATTGTATGTATCTCTATTGATTGTTTGTTGCTGCAAAGAAATGGGGATTGTCTGTTTGATATCTTGATTAGCCATTTTTGAGTCTGTTTATATTCTTTTTGCTAAAAAGGCAGAAGCTTTTGCAGCATATTCATTAAGAATACAATTTCATAGATCCTCTACAAACCCTAACAAGTCATTTTTAAGAAGCTGACTCCTGCTGCAAAGTAATGGGGATTGTCTGTTTGTTATCTTGATTAGCCATTTTTGAGTCCTTTGTATTATTTTTGCTGAAAAGGCAGAAGCTTTTGTAGCATATTGATTAAGAATACAATTTTATAGATCCTTTAAAAACCCTAACATGTTATTTTTAAGAAGCTAACTTTGGGGATTGTCTGTTTGATTAGTCATCTTCGAGTCTCTTTGTGTTCTTTTGCTAAAAAGGCAGAAGCTTTTGCAGTGTATTGATTAAGAATACAATTTTGTTAGATCGAGTATGTAAGCCTCTTCTTTGATTGCATTGTATCTCTATTGGTTGTTTGATCTTTGTTGCTAAATGGTGATTGTCTGTTTGATATCTTGATTAGCCATCTACGAGTTTCTTTGTATTCTTTTTGTTAAAAATGCAGAAGCTTTTGCAGGACATTGATTAAGAATACAATTTTGTAGATCCTTTTAAAAACCCTAACAAATTATGTTTTCAATGATAGTATGAGTACCTGTTGTTGCTGGATCTGCTTAAAAAGGGTCATCTTGAACCAGAGAAGAAAATTGGTAATGGGGTTCGTGCTTTTCAAGTTCGGTTTCACCCAGAATACAAAAGCAGGTGCTTCTTCATTGTGAAAGACAATGGTTCAGCTGATGACTTTAGTTTCAGAAAGTGTGTTGATCACATTAGTCCACTTCCAGATAATCTGAAAGTGAAATCTGAAGTGAGCAGGGGATTTGGAGGTAGGTTTGGTGGTGGTGGTGGTGGAAGAGGAGGTAGGTTTGGTAGAGGTGGTGGTGGCCGTGGAAGAAGGTGATGATGATCAGCTGATTTTGAAATTTTTGAGCACTTTCTTTTTGTCTACTTTTTTTTTTTGATAAACAATCACTATCCGGTGTGGTTTCTCTTCTTTTTTATGTTATTTGGTGTCATTATATGGATTCAATCTTGATTTTTTGAGGTTATTTTATGGTAGATGTTGATTTCCAATTTCATTGCATTCCTTTTTCTTTACACAAATTAAAATAAATTGTATGATTACAGGTAACTCACCCCCGAGTTTATTCTACATTGCTAGCTAGCTATACATTCATAAGAAAGTAAATGTAAACCCGAGCTTTGATTGTTTTGATCTTCGACTTATCTCGATGAAATGCATCAGAATTTGAAATTGTGCTTCATGTACAACACAGCTTCTTGCTGGAGAATGAAATGTTTGTTATTAGGGTAGGTAAAACTGTATAAAGTAGGGCATTATCGATAAAATTACTTACGATTAGGCAGAGAATAAGGCAGGCAGCAGCTCCGGGGAACAAGGCAAACCAGAAGTTCAAGTGGTGGAGCTTTGCGCCATCGATGAATAAAATAGGCAAACTTGCAGCTACATAATTACACAAATATATAAAAATAAAAAACATTAATTTGAAAAGAATGTAAAGAATTATCAATGGGATTATTACCTGGTGGATGAACTGAACGAGTGTAGATCATGAAAGCAATAGCTGCAGATAAACCAACACTTCTAGCAATCCAACCAGGACCAAACAACGTTAATGAAGCTACACCAATTGCTGCACATCCAATTTGACCCATAAACATGTTGTATTTCCTCGCACCAGGTGATGTCGGAGTTGCGAAAAGAACAGCACAAACCGCGCCAAGAGGTGCAATTGTAATCGATGAAACACCTTTAGATATCAAAATCTGATCAATCTTTCCTAGTAAAGCCATAGCTGCAAATGCCCCTGTTCTTCACCACCCATTACTCAAAAATTACTAAATTATTAATCCAACAACAAATTATTATCAATTTAATCTAAACAACCTGTCGCTGGCCATACTACATCACTCAATGAAGGCGTTTTAGAACCCTTCTCCGGCGCCCAATCCTCCCACCTCGCCGGTGTTACTGCTGAAGATGAAGCAACTATGAATCTCGATCCAAATGAAGACCTGCATTTCTTCAATTGTGCTCTAGCCGGAAAAAGGCAAGCAGGGGAGCTGAAGAATAAGGATGAAGATTGCGCTGTAATGGCGGCGCAATTGAAGACCTGCATTTCTTCTTGTTCTTGCTGTTTGTTGATAGATTTGGGTTTTCGGTTATTTCTTTAATATGAAACAGGTTTTTGTCTCTTTATCATTGTTTTATATGAACATAAAAAGACTGTTAAGAGATGTGGCGGGACTCTTTGACCTTTGGAGACGATGGAAAGACAGCCCGAAGGCTGTCGGTTGAAAAAAGTTTTGATTTTAGTAACTTATCTCTTCCTCGTATAACGACATGTTTTCCTATGTTTTTTTCTTCTTAATTACAACCTTTTTATTTATCAATAAAAAAATATCTTCATTTTCTATTAATTAAATTTACATTTAACTAGGGTGAAGATTATTTACAGAGGAGTAATAAGTGAGGAAATTTGAGAGAGTGAATGAGAGGAGTAAATGACGAGTCACCACATCATTGAATGTAAAAATGATAAAGGGTAATGTATTTATTCATTAAGAAAGCGTCACATGTATAAAGAAAAAAAAATCAACAAATGAGGGAGGTGATGCTTCATTTTTTTTTGTATATGTGTCACTTCATGAGTGGGATACATGTAGTGTGTAGCATCGAATTAACCGAGAGAGAAGAGAGAAAAAAATTATTATTTTTTCAGCGAATCAGATTGCGCGCCAAGTCATTCTCTCTCAAATTTCCTACCCAATCATTTCTCTTTTTTATATTGATTAAATGTTTACATTACTTCTATGTAGTCCAAACAAGACCTGGTAAATAGTGAACATAATTTAATGAATACAACATGTAGGGTAAAAAAAAGTTATTTTTTGTCCATGAAAAATTTGGCTTCTTCTACCACCCTACAAAGCTAGAAGAAAGGTCATACAGCTAATTGATTTGAAAGTTCAAACAAAATTGTAAAATATTTCCCTTTAAAAAATTCAAATTTTGACATGTAAAGTTATGTATACACACAAATGTCAAAATGAATTAAATCGACCTCACTCACCTATATTCCCGGTCACATTTTTTAATAATTAATTTTTATAAATACTAAATTAACATGATTGCTAACCATGGTGACAATTATAAATTGCAATTATCTGGTATAATATGAATATTTAATATATTATGATATTGTAATTTGTAAGTGCCTGAAAAGTCCGTGCGGTCAAGATTGGCTTTGGATTTTGGTTAAATGTTTTTAGGTAATTAATTAAAAATAATTAATTTTTATTAATTTTTAGATTTACTATTAAAAATCATAATTTATCTCTTCATGAATCACAAAAGAGATGAGGAATTTAAATAATAATTTTAGTTTTAAAAAAATTATTTTATAAAATTAAATTAACGACGAGAGAATATTTTTACGTATATAAATATAGTATATATATAATAATGCTTAATTTAATAAGACTTAATTTTATAAGTGTCTGAATTGTCTAATAGAGAGGTGCGGTTAATTTAGATATATATGTGAGAGTAAATAAATATTTGGGTTGGTTTTTGAGTTGACCCGCCCATAAATTTAAAACGGTCAAAAATAAAATAAAAAATGTTATTTATAAATTTTGAACTTTCAACTTAACAGCACATTACAACCTTTTAACCAACTAAGCTAATAAGATTTTATATTTTAAATTCAACACTATATTGAATAAATGTGACATTTTAACATTCAACATTTTAACTAATTAATCTATATATTAGAAAAATATATATATTTAAGTATATATATATATATATATATTTCTCACTCTATTTTTTTTAATTAATTTTTTATATTTTTCTTTCTTAATTAATATAAAATTAAAAATACTAGGTAGGTTTAGAATTTGTAACATTACAATACAAAACACAAGTACAACCATTTAATCAACTAAGCTAATAAGATTTTATATTTTAAATTCAACACCAAATTTTAACACTATAAGTTTAACTTTTTAACTAACTAATAGAAAAAAAAAAATTATTTTTCTCCTAATATATATATATATATATATTTTTCCTCCCATTCTCTTTTTTTAATTAACTTTTTTTTTTATATTTCTCTTCCTTTCTTAATTAAATTTTTTTTCTTAACCATATATAAATATATTTTATCTTATATTTTTTTCTTTCACTAATCATATGTATTGTCTTATCAATAATTATATATATAATAACACTATAATAAATATATGAGAAATAATTGAAGGAGGAAAATTAGGAAAGAGAATTTAGGAGGGAATGACTTGGAAGAATAATTTAGTCAAAAAAATAATAAATTTTCTCTGTCTTCACCCTTTATCTTTTTCCATAATAATGTAGTGACATTTTAAATAATAATAATAATAATTAATTTTTCTTTATTAATTATTTTCTCTCTCATTAATTAATATATATATATATATATATATATAAATACATAATATATATATATATATATATATATATATATATATATAAAATAATAAAATTATTTCAATATTATCAAGTGGTCTAGCGGTTATAGTATTCACATTTTATGCTTAATATTAGTGTTCGAATCCTAAAGCATCTGAAAGTGTGAGGTCGGAATTAGTGGTTGGTTTGGAGAGCTTTTGAAAGTGTAAGGTCACGAGATGAATGTCGGGTTTGTCGAGTGTGAGGTCGGAATTAGTTGTTAGTTTAACAAGGAATATAGAGACATATAAAAAAGTGTGAGTCACAAGATTAAGGTCAGTGAGTGGTTTACCGAATGTATAAAGAGACATATGAAGAAATAAAGAGACATGAAAATGTGTGAGTCACAAGATGAGTGTCAATTTGGAGGTTAGTGGTTGGGTTTTGACAATGGATAAAAGATGTGTGATCAATTGAGATTGGTCAGAATTAGTGGTTAGTTTGGCGAACATTTGAAAATGTGAGATCACGAGATGGAGATCGGGTGGTGGGTGGTTTGACGAGTGTGAGGTTGGATTAGTGGTTGGTTTGGTGAGAGATAAAGAGAGATATGAAAAAGTGTGAGTCATAAAATTAAGGTTAGTGAGTGGTTTGTCGAGGGGATAAAGAAACATAAAAAAGTGTGAGTCACAAGATGATGGTCATTTTGGGGGTTAGTTGTTGAGTTTTAACAATGGTTAAGAAATGTGTGATCAATTGAGATTGGTTGTTGATTTGTTGAAGTGGAGTAAAAGAGAGATCGAGTAAGATTGATGAGTGATTTATCGAGGGATAAAGAGACATATAAAAAAAGTGTGAGTCAAAAGAGATCGGGTGGTGGGTGGTTTGTCGAGTGTGAGGTCGAAATTAGTGGTTGGTTTGACGAGGGATTAAGAGACATATAAAAAAGTGTGAGTCACAAGATTATGATAAGTGAGTGGTTTGTCGAGGGATAAAGAAGCATATGATGGGATAAAGAGACGTGAAAAAGTGTGAGTCACAAGATGAGGGTCAATTTGGGGGTTAGTGGTTGAGTTTTGACGATGGATAAGAGATGTGTGATCAATTGAGATTGATTGTTAATTTGTTGAAGTGAGAGTAAAAGAGATGTCGACTAAGTTTGGTGAGTGATTTATCGAGGGATATAGAGACATGAAAAAATGTGAATCATAAGATGAGTGATTAATTTAGGGGTTAAATTTAGATTAAACTTAATTTTTACAAAATAAAATTAATTTTAAATTAATTAAATTTGAATAATATTATTTTTATCTAAAATATTTATAGATAAATAATATTTTGTATATATTCTTATCGGTACAACTACATGGAAATACAAGAAATTATTGCTAGTTTAAACTAAATTTATTTGGATAAGTTTTCTATTATTAGTTGCATTTTCAGGATTTATTAGATTAATAAAATTAAACTGTTTTCTTATCAAATAAAATAAATAATAATAATTTAAATGCTTAGAGTGATAATAAGTCTTATTTGATGTGAAATCTCCAAAGTTTTCACCCAAGTGTTTAAGATTACTATATAAATTACCTAAGTGATTTCCAATCAACAAATCGTTTCCTCAAACAAATCAAGATATTCGAAATTGCCTATTCTTTAATATCTTGATTTTAATGAAATTTTAATGATAAATGTTTATAGAGATAGAAATTATTTATGATGAGTTATTTAAAATTAAGTTTAAGTAATTAATACATTGTAAAATTTATTATTTAAGCATATTCGAAAGTAATGTCTATTAAAAGTAAGATAATGGATATCCCAAACAGTACCTAAATCGAAATTGGACATTTAATCCAAATAATTTAAAAACTTTTTTTATATTCTCCAAATTATTGTGACTATTCTATCCATTGAAATATATCCGATTCAAGATGTTGGAACTGATCTCGTACAAGGAAGTCTTTTGAAGACGGTCATAGAGGCAATCAAGGACCTTGTAAACGATGTTAATTTGACTGTTCATCAACTGGTTTCTCTATTCAGGCCATGAACTCTAGAAATTTTGCTCTCGTGTCTCTTCTCCTTCAACCCGAAGGCTTTGAACACTACCAGTGTGACCGCAATATATCCATGGGTATGAATCTCAATAACTTGGGTTAAGTTGTTGAAATTTTCTAGTAACGACGATATCATCTCTATCAGGCCGATGATGGCATACTGTTACATTTATATTTGAAAGTCCAACTCCGGATGAAATATCTTATTATGAGATGAAGCTGATGGATATTGACAACTAGCATCTCGGATACCTGAAGCGGATTACCATGCTTTTGTTCGGATGCCTTCATCAAAGTTTAGTCGAATCTGCAAATTTCTAAGCAGCATTGGCGATACAGTTGTGATTTCTATGACAAATGAAGGAGTGAAGTTCTCTACTAGAGATTACAAGGATAATTTAAATATTGTTTGTAAGCAGAACTACAGTTGATAAGCCTGAAGATGCCACCGTAGTTGAGATGAACGAGTCAGTTCCATTGACATTTGCATTAAGGTATTTGAACTCTTTCACTAAAGCAGTGACATTATCGAACATTGTTACCACAAGACTGTCATCAAAACTGCCTATGGTTGTGGAATACAATATTGCAGAGATTGGGTATATCAGATTCTACCTGACACCCGTGGATGAAGTAGCAACAAACTAGGCTAATAATATATTTGTGCTGTCAAAGATGATTTTTTATTTTTCATCTCATTTTCTTCAGGTTTTTTTAATAATTTGTTATTTAGGAACGGATCGAAGACAAATTCATATCTTTGTTTTGTTACTTCTGTATAATCTTTTGTCTTTTTCTATCTGTTTCTGTTTAATTGAGATTTACTTTTGTCATGACAAATAGGGCTTAATCCGAGTTCGAACTTTTGTCATTACTTTTGTGAGAGTAATGAATACTTGAGTCAGATTGTGGATAGACCCGCCCATAAACTTAAAACAGTTAAAAGTAAAATAAAAAATGTTATACGTATATTTCGAACTTTTAACCTAACAAAACAAGTACAATCTTTTAACCAAGTATGATTGGATGTGGTTTGTCGATAAATAATAAGACCGATAAAATTGAAAGTAGTTAAAAAATATGAATAAAATATTTGATTGATCAAAATGTGAGGCACGATACTAAATGTTAAAAAATATGAATCAAATATTTGATTAATCAAAGTGTAAAATTACGAGATAAGAGGTTCATTGGAAAAAAATATGTGATAAAATATGTGAGAAGATGAGTTGTTTTAGCGAAGTGAATAAAATATGAAAGGAAAGTATTCTATTTTTTATTTTAATATATTTTTCATGAAATTTTAAATACATATTATTATATTTTTTGTTTATATTTTTATGCGTGTGTATCGCACGAGAATCTTCCTAGTTTTATTAAAGATTCTTGCTGGATTCGATATTTAGTAATACCCAAAAAAATGCAATCTAACTATGTCATTCGTATCCGTTAAAAAAATATCTACTTCAAATTTATATAGAAATTTTGGATCCTTACATTTTATTCATCCAATTATTTTCCACATTTTAAACATATATTTAAATTTAATATTTTAAATTTTAAATATTAAATAAATGTTAATATTTGCGTTTGATGTCGAAAATTGTGAAAAATGATACTTGAAAAATCAATTTAAACAAGATAGATTTAAAAATAAATCCAAATGGGCTTTTAATAAATTCTTTTTTTATGAAAATATTCTAAAAATATTTAAAGTTATTTTTTATTTTTTCCGATTTTTTAAAAATAATTTAGTGCTTTTAAATGTTGATAAAGATTTAAAATTGAAAGTTGAAAACAAATATGCCATAGGTTGGGGCACGGGTTGAACATGTGAGGCATGCAATAACTCGTGTGTTAGAGGTTGAGTTTTGACCGAGTTGAAGTCCGTCTTCAACCACTCGATGACCAAATTAAACTGTAGGTTTGTAGTTTCGACTAGAGGGCTTTGATCGTGAATTCAAACACTCGAGAGCTTCGTCTCCCGTTTAGAATTCTTTGATCATATTCCCAAGACATCATTCAACTAGCATGGGTTCCAACAAAGCTCTGATAAAACAAATCCGAAAATTCATTTTTTCGATTGAAAGCTTTAATTTGAATTATGAGCTTTCGAAAAGCTTCCTTAGGCTAATAAGCATTTAAACACCACTGGCTACTCATCATAGCCATTTTTTAAATCGAAATACAAAGCTTTATTCGAAAATATTGAATTTGGGCAAATAAGCTTTATTTACTTCGAGTTTGAAAATACTCCTAACATCATTTAGAATGTGTTAGGAGACTTTTGAGATTGGTGTTTCTAAGTTAAGGCTTAAGAACAAAAACCTAACTTTTAGAGAATTTAAAATTGAATTTGGATTTATTTTAGTTAGAATGAATTGATTCAATTAGATCGATAGAAAGTTTATAAATCGTCTTCGGATGAAGTTCCAATCAAGAAATTTGGTTATAATACAATATTTAAAAACACATGAACTAAAATGTGTGAATTTTAATTTTTGTTCATGATATTAATTACAAAATGAATGATTGTTTATAATGAGTTGAAGAACCTTCTTACACACTTATTGAAACTTTTGGATGAATCTGAAATCGAGCTTTGAAATTATGTACAAGGTTTTTTAAAAATGCTTGAAAATTTTAAATGCCGAATTTCTTTGGAACTTGATTGATGGTTGTGGTTGGTCCTTTTCCTTCGTCTTGGCAAGGAGATCCTATTTATAGGTACCATAAGTTGGTTAATCCTTGAAGATGATAGGATTTCGTCAAAAACAAATTAGTGGCTTATTCATTTATGTTATAATTTGACCGGTCATAGGAGCAATGATCACCAAGCTTGGTCAAGTATCCGTGAAGATCAAACTTTGCGACTTTTCTTATACGGCTTTCGCGAGGATGAAGATGACCTCCAACCGCGAATGTGCGCTCTTTTGGTGTTTCGTCAGTATTTGGCAATTTGTGTATCCTTCGTTAGAGCAAAGTTCCTCTGCTACTAAAATTTCCTTATCCCCTGTTCCTCTCTCACAGGGGAAAGGGTAAATCAGTAAATACAGTTTTTTTTATTTATTTTATTTCAAATTTTGTGTGGAGAAACACCGGAACATCTATATTTTGGTAGCAGAGGATCCCGTGTGCTTTCGTTAGCATGGGCGTTAGCATGGTTGGTCGCACGCTTGACCTTGTTTGATTTAGGTCAATCCATTTGTCTCCTTGTTTTAATTAAAGGACAAAATAAATAAAATTAAATAATAGACATAAAAATCTAATTTTTTGTTTATTTTATTTATTATATTGTGTATTGTATAACTTTATTTTTAATTATTTTGGGATTTAAATAGTTATAAAATTTGTCCAAAATAATGATTTAATTTAATTCCGTCCTAAATTTAATTAAACTGGGATTAATGGATATAATATTATTCCAAATAATTATTTAATTTATTTATCAACTCATTTTTAATCATTTTGAGATTAAAAATATAATCATTTATCAAAATTATTATTTATTTATGTTCAAAATTTTGATTTTAGCATTTGTTTGAATTATTTTAGATTTTAATAAATATAACATTTATTCAAAATATTTATTTAATTTGTGTTAATTATTTTAAATTTATGAATAAAATTTATCTAAAAACATTATTTTATTAGGGAGTCTTTTTAAATAAAATATTAATTAAAGATTTAGAATTTATTTTAAAATGGTATAAATTGAGTGACCCAAATTTTAATGTATATATATATATATATATATATATTATAAAAAAAATTTATTTTATTTTATTTTAATATAAGAGAATTTTAATATTTTCAAATATGATATAAATGGTAACGAATGTAAGAATAGTAAAAAAAATCTCCTTCTGAGTAGAACGGAGAGATAAAGGCATTCCCATTGTCATTAGACAATCCAAAATACATTTAAATTTAAAGACATAATGATAAAATATTTTTAATAAGAATCTTATTTTGTTATAATAAATATTTGATCTTTCAAATTCTAAAAAAGACAATATAATAAGTGTTAAGAGAATTTCTAAGAGATTATACTAGTTAATATGATTTTGAAAGAAAGTATGCTAACTTTTTAAGTAAAAAAAAAAGGTAACGCTTGATAGCAAATTTTGGAGATCCACAGCATTTACGCGCTCTAACCATTTTTATTTTAGCTAGGGAAAATTTAGACGATACGGATATAAATTGGAAGAGGATCAACGACAGACATATCTCTCGATGCGGCTATGATTCAAAATCTAAATGTGAGTATGACAAATTTAGACAATGCGACTATAAACGAGAAGATGATCAATGGCATGGCAGATCTGTGATGTGGTTATGATTCAAGATCTCGATTCGAGTAAGACAGATTTAGTTAGGGCTATGAAGTTTCCCGTGAAAAAGAAAATCGGAGTATCAACGGCATCCTCGTCTAAACTTGTTGACTCGTCTAGACAAGGTAAGAATTCTGATAACTTTGCGTGTTCTTTGGCCCCTTTTGGGGGGAAACCTCTAAGACAAGTGTGCAATGGCCTACACTTTAATGGAGATCGATGTGGAATTTGGGATATATAGTTTGTGAATTCACGAGTTAGGAACTTATCATTTTATAATTTTCTTAGAGGTTAACCGTTCAACTTTAAATTATGGCACGTTTTGCTTTGTGGAATTCGTTTTTGAGCTTTCTACTCTCCTTAAATTCGTAGTAGATTCAGTAACTGAGTCACTGATTGCTTGTCTCTCATACAAAGTTGTTCTGAGTTTTCATAGATTTACAATACTCATTTAGCCTAAAATTTGTTTATATCCACCACTTTATCTTTCCTTATTGTTCATATGTCTAAGTTTTAACTAACTAGTTTAGGTGCTTTTCATTTTCATAATTATTAATTTGATTTAGAGTTTGAAAGGTAGTCAAATTATGTTGATTGATTTAATAGATGAAATTGAATAAATAAGCACTTCCAGAGAGTAAACACTTGAAGTAACTATTACTAACATACATTTGATTGTTCTTTTTTGTTTGGAATTTGAATTGCGTTCACTAAAATTTGAAAGGCTAGGGAGCAAACATTTATGTTTCATTTGAAGTGCATGTTGGACATTTTGACATATTTATCAAATCTTTACCTCTCTCATTTTCGTCACAATGATTTGTATAACTCGGTTACTTTTAGAAATTGAGTATTTAAATCTCTTCTTATACATGGTCTAATGTTTTTGTTCAGCTTAAACGACTATTTTTTTTATGTAATTTATAAATGAAAGAAAAGAATCATGTTCTTATGTATTACCTCGTAAAACTTTTAATATTCTATATTGCAAAGAATGAGACCTTCATTGTACTAGTAACTTGATTAATTTGCGCATAAGGAGTTCTTTTGTATGGCCACTATTTGACACATTGTACCTTCATGACATTTATCTTGCCATATGTGCATTTTAATTTCCCTTGTTGATAAGTTTTATATTTTTCATTTAATATTTTTTGATTTCACGAGTTTAATTCCACTGATTTCTTTTTGTATTTGTAAGTGATGTTAGACTTTTAATTTATTAAAGAAAGACGTTACATTTTCTAAAAATCAACAATAAATAATAAACAAAATAAGTTTATATTGAAATTTGAAACTGCAAAGTTTTGAATTATATAAATTTCTCATTACAATTTCTTCATTTTATATCTTCATTTTATATTAATACAATTAAGCAATAAGGGAATGCTAGAAAAGGAAACATGTATAAAAATAGACTTTAGACATTTTGTTTTTAGATCTTTTTCCTTGGAGTCAGTTTTTCAAATTCCTTATATATCATCTTTCCCAACACAACTATAATTGCAAGAAAACGATGGAACTAGCTTACATTTTTGTGGTGATTAAAGATTTGTACGGAACAACCTCATCGTCCCTAATTTTGCTCACCATTCAACACTCCTTTTTTTATAAGAATTGGTTATGGTGGTGGAAGTTGGTGATTGGTGGTTGGATAAGTACAAATCTTTAATCACGACAAAAATGTAAACTAATTATACTGTTTTCTTGCAATTATAGTTATCTTTGGAAAAGATGATATTTAAGGAACTTGGAGAATTAACTCTAAGAAATGAGTATAAAATGAAGAAATTGTAACGAGAGGTTTATATAATTCAAAACTTTGTCAACTTATTTTGTTTATTATTTAATGTTGTTTTTTAGAAAATGTAACATCTTTCTTTATTAAATTAACAGTCTAATGTCACAAACAAAAGAAAATAGTAGGAAGAAACTCATCTTGGTGAAATAAAAAATATTAAAACTTATCATCAGAAGGAAAATTAAAATGATAACATGACAAGATACATGTCATTAAGGTCCAATGTGCCACACAGTGGTCATACAAAAAAATTCCCTTATATGCATATTAATCAAGTTGTTAGTGCTGGGCTGCAAATGAGTCGAGCCGAGCTCAAACCAGCTTGAGCTCGAGCTCGACTCGAACTCGACTCGACTATTTACCTACAATCTCGACTCGACTCGAAAC
Organism: Impatiens glandulifera; assembly: GCF_907164915.1. Taxonomy (NCBI): domain Eukaryota; kingdom Viridiplantae; phylum Streptophyta; class Magnoliopsida; order Ericales; family Balsaminaceae; genus Impatiens; species Impatiens glandulifera. Next base: position 156,970,040 of record NC_061862.1, on the reverse strand, counting down.
TTGAACTCAAACCAAATTTATTTTCAAAATTTATAGAAATTAGGAAAAACATATTTATCCACTCATTTCATCCATATTTTTTCGGTTATATTTTTAAATCCATTAAAAAAATTCAAATCCACCAAACCTTAAATTCTTAAATCAAACCCGGTTTATATCTCTAATATTTTTTTACTTAAATTTACTACTTTACAATAATATATGTGTGACAAGATTATTAAAATAATCAAATATCAAACAAACTCTTTATTTCTATCTCTCTTTAATTTACTCTTTGTTCACCTTGTTAAAAAAAATTGCACACTATAAATCTCACATTTTCTCTCTCTCACACAGTCACACATGATTTCTTAAATCTACACAAATGAAATTGTCGATGGTCGGCCATGTTTACAAAAGGAACCAAATTCACCGGTCAGACCTAAATTCCCAAATCGAACGATATTAATGTCTACTCATTAAAAAAAAATTATATTGAGCCTTTAGCATAACACCACCTAAGACATAAACATCTTGTTTCATATACACCCAACACTTATGATCTAAAATTCTAAATATTCGACACTTGCATTTCCTCATGGGCGATGGTCCTCTGTTCTGGATCATTAGTCAAGAACGTTCATCTCCCCAATTCCAAATGGAAGCAGCAACGCCAATCAACCATCGTCGTCGACTCTTCTTTCTCTGCAACCAAATTCGGTTGTATGAGTCAAATCAACTGAACCGTTAATAAAATATATAGATTCTCATTCCCCGTCGCCGATTAATCTCTTCTATCACCGCCGCCGCCACCCCCAACGGCGCCACTAACATCAAGTATCAAAAGCTGAAACAGATTTTTACAGGCCACAGACAGTCATTAACAAATGTGGAAATTAATGGAGATAGAATAGTTCAAAGTTGTGCAAGCCATAGAAATGGTGAAGAATGAATGAAAAATAGATGGACGAGCTAAAGAAATGGTGAATAAAAGGAGTGAAAGTAATGGGGAAATGAAGAACCCTAAGATGAAGAGGTAGATACATTAGGATTTTTTTTTTTTATTTTTTTTGGAAAAACGACTTAGCGTCATTTCATTAAAAATTCCCAAAAACGGGAAAAAAAACCACGAGTTTAAGAGATCATTCTAGACAGGCCTAGAATGATTTTGAAGTCGTAACATTCTGAAAAAAACCAAAAACGTAAATGAATTATCTGTTTACAATGCTTTCAATTCTAGTGAGTTTAAAAAACGGTAAATTCCAGTTCCTGCAGATATTCCAGTTCTGCTCCGTGTTTGGAATTCCTCTCCACGTTCTCGCGAGGGCGCTACAATCCGATACAATATCTTTCCATAACTCATCAATGCTCCTGCGGGTTCTGTCATATACCTTTGCATTCCGTTCTTGCCAAATGTTATACATCACTGCTCCAAAGCCGCACTTGAACACGCTTGTTGCAAATCTATTTCCCTTGGCTTTGAGTAGTGCCGCTTCTTTGATTTCATTCCATTCGCTCGGGAAACTGATCAGCTCTAGGCTTTTATGGAATCTGTCCCTAAAACTCCGAAGCAATACAACAGCTCCCGAATAGGTGATCTATGGTTTCTTCATTTCCTATGCATAGAAGACAGCTCGCGTCCGGGATGCTCATATACTTACTAATATGATCACGTGTGCTGAGTCTTTCCCAGAAGGCGAGCCATAGGATGAACTGGTGTCGATGGATAATCTTCGTTGACCATACAAGAGGAGCTCATTCTACTTTCGGCGTTTTTTCCTAGATTACCTCTCATATTTTCTTCAATACCAGTTTCCCATTGTCCTCAGCTTTCCATTCATGAATATCCGGTCTGTCGTGTAGTTGTATGTTACTTATATGATCAAGTATCCTCTTTCCTTCTGGAATTCTTCTCAAGAGCAAGTTCCAATTCCCGTATTTGATGTCTCTGATTTTCGCTTTTGCGCAGTCCCTTCTGATACGAGTATTTTGAAACTGCTTCTTGTCGATGATAGGATGGTTTTCAAACCAAGGGTCGTGCCAGAATAGAGTGCCGTTCCCGTCCCCTAGTCGGATGTCATAAAGATCTGCAATATCGCTTCTTAGTTTAAGAATCTTTTTTAGAGACCAGCTCATACCTTCGTGAATTTTGCAGGTCTAGATGCTGGTTTCGTGTTTCATAAATCTCGTATGTACCCATTTGATCCATAGTGACTCCTGATTGCGCTCCAAAGCCCACAGATGCTTGAAGGTTAGAGCCTTGTTCCACTCGATACAGTTTTTCAAGTCGATGCCTCCCTCGTCATTCGGTTTGTAGAGAGCGGTCTATTTGACTTTCTTTCCTCCTCTTCCACTATTACCCCAGATAAAGTTTCTCATCAGTGTGTCGAGTTCCTTCATTACCTTTTTCGGAATGACCATTTGCTGCGCCCAATAGCCAACTATGCCCATAACCACGGTTTTGATAAGTTCGATCCTCCCTGCATAAGAAAGTTTTTTCGCTGCCCAGCCAGATATCATGTTTTTTACCTTTTCAATCAGCGGCTTGTAGTGTGAGATCTCGATCTGCTTCGCAGTTAACGGAATTCCTAAGTACCTTATGGGAAATCTGCCTTCCTTGATGCCCATGATGTTGAAGATGTCCTGCTTTGTTTCGTCCTTCACGCCTCCATAAAATGCCACACTTTTGCTTTCATTAATAGTTAAACATGTTACCTCAGAAAAGAACGTTAGTGCAGCCCTAATAGTTTTAATGGAATCAACGTCCGCGTGCGCTAGAATGAACAAATCGTCAGCAAATCATAAATGTGTTACCTCCTCTACCTCACAGAATGGGTGAAAGATGTATGGACGATTCTTTCGGAACATCGCGAAGATGCTCTCAAAGATCGCCATGATAGCTACGAAAAGGTAAGAAGAGAGGGGGTCCCCTTGCCTTACCCCGTTTTCACCCTTGAAATAGCCTCTGTGGACTCCATTGACGCTAACAACAAAGCATGATGATGAAACGCATTGCATAATCCAATCGATAAAATTCATATGAAAAGCAGAAACAACCAGAAAGTCTCGAATGGCTTCCCATCTAACAGAGTCAAAAGCTTTCTTGATATCTATTTTGAAAGCCACTCTCGAGGATATTTTCTTTTTCCCGTAGCCTTTTAATAGGCTCTGCATGAGAAGAATATTATGAGAGATTGTCCTACCGGGGATGAATGCAGATTGATTAAGATTTATTATTTTTCCTATAACATTTTTAAAACGTTTAGAAATGATTTTTGAAATTATTTTATAAATCACATTGCAGTAGGAAATTGGTCTGAAATCTTGTACTTTCTCAGGTACCGCAGTTTTGGGGATCAAGGTTAGGACCGCTGTATTCCATTGCTTTAACATTTTCCTGTTTTTGAAAAATTCCAGAACCCCATCAGTAACATCTTTACCCACAACCGACCAATTATCTTTGAAGAACTGTGCATTAAACTCATCAGGACCCGGGCTTTTATTCCTATCAATACTAAATAGAGCTTCTTTAACCTCAACCTTCGTGACCACCCTTATCAACTCGCGACTATCTTCTGCAGAGATTTTCCTATCAATAATTTGATACAAGGTATTCAGGTGACTTTGATGCTGCTTTCTTGTACCCATAAGCTGCTTATAAAAATCAATAGCCAGATCTTGGACACCCTTTTGACCCTGAACATATTCACCATCATCATTCTTCAGCCTGTACACATTGTTTCTCATGTTTCTAGCCTTGCATTTTCTGTAGAAGAAAGCTGTGTTTTTGTCACCCAACGAAAGCCAGCTCTGTCTTGATTTCTGTCTAACAAAATTCTCTCCAAGCAGACTCAACTTCCTGAAGTTTTCAAGCGCATATCTTTATGTTTCATTGAGTTGTTCATCACTATCATCCCTTAATAACTTTTTCTGAACCTCTTCCAATTCTTCTCTAGCAGCCAGAACTCTATTGGAGATATTGTTGAACTTCTTCTTGTCAAAGCTTTGGAGATGATTCTTCAGGAGCTTAAGCTTCTCAAAAACCATGTACATGTTGGAACCTCTGACATCTGTTGACCATACACTTTCGAGGATACCCTTGAATTTATCGTTATCCATCCAGAAATTGAAAAATTTAAAGGGCCTTTTGAACCTTTCTTCCTTTTCCCAGAACAATTTAATCGGGCAATGATCAGATATACCCGGATTCAAAACATGAAGTTGACTTCTCGGAAATTGGTTAATCTAGTTCTCATTTACCAGACATCTGTCAATTCCACTTTTTCTAATTTGTTCATTCCCTCTCGTAGAAGACCAAATGAAGAAGTTCCCAGAATTGGTAGGCTCGATACAACCCATATCTCTGATGCAGTCATTAAATTCAATCATATCCCGAGTAATTTCAGATTCTGGGCTACGATCAGATTCGTTTCTAGTTACGTTGTAATCACCGAGGACAGCCCAAGATTTATCAATACCGATCAAGTTTCTAAGACAACTCTAGAGGAGTCTTCTGTCCGTGCTTGAGTTGCTACCATAGACAATAGCAAGATTAAACACGATTCTTGTGATTCTGTCTTTGACCTCCACTAGGATTGCTTGATCATTCGAAAAAAGAGTCATCACCTCAACAACTTTGTTATCCCAAATAACCCAGATTCTGTCCGTTTTTTCATTTGAGTTGTGAATGATTTCCCAGCTACTATCAATACACAGTTTGCTAACCTTCTCAACGTTCCGACTTTTGACTTTTGTCTCAAGAATACCCATAATAGTGATCTTCTGATTCTCAATGATCCTCCTGATTTCTTTACATTTTAGAGGGTCATTGAGTCCCCTTATGTTCCATGTCACTATATTCATGAATGAATATAAGTGTTGGGTTCCTGACTTTCCAGACTGTCCTGGACCTCTTCATCAGAGAAATCATAAGCATCACTTGCCTCACTATCCTCAATGGCTACAGTTTGATTACATGGAATACTATTGCCATTGAGTGAGGGTTGCCTCATGTAGATCTAATCTTCTCCCGTGATAGATTTAGTAGCTTCTGGATCTAGGATTTTTCTGCTTTGTCTTCGATTTTCATCTTGTTCTGCTTTAGTAGGTCTTTTCTGACTTTGAACCTCTTCACTACTAGATTCATGTTTGTTATCGGTTTTTATTCGCCCTACTTCAGAATTAAGGCTCACTGCCTTATTCAAGACCAAATTGTCTTCTTCTGCACTTGATATTTTGATTTCACAAAACCCAAGATTTCCCAGTCCATTCTCAAGAGCTTCTTTATTACTTATTCCAAGATTCTCCTGTTCATCATCTCGAAAGGTGGCTTTGAGCCCAAGGGTCAGGTCATTTCGAATTTTGATGACATTGTTTTTTAGGTTCCTACTTGCATTCCTAGAACTGTGAAGAGTAGACTCACGACCTATTGGAGTGCCTTCAGATCCAATTTTGCTTGTTTCATATGGGCCAAATATTCCCCGTCCCATAGATCTTTGAATTTCAGAAACTTTGGAACTAGGACATGTAGTTACATCAAGACCAGTTCTTTGATCAGTATTGGGATCGGTGAAGTTAGGACCAACAATAGTATCATCCACAATAATAGGACTTGTGCCAGTATTAGGACCAATATAGCCGGGATCAGCAATGGTTGCACATTTTTCATCAGGACCTTTAGTAGCAAGTCCAGTAGCTTGAGTAGTTTCATGATCAACAAGTCCAAAACCAGGATTAATATGGTCAATATGGCTAGAAACAGTAGCTTTATGAGAAGCTCTAGGACCGGTGTGTCTATGTCCAGCTTTATCAGGACCGATACCCTGACCAGGACTGACATTTTGAACAGGACCTATTCTTGAGAAAACAGAATCCCTAGGACTGGTGCCCTGAACATGACCAATATGATCAACGTTAGTAGGGTCAGCTTGTACCCTTACCCACTTCATTCTTTTTCCTATCTTCTTCCTTACCCTTATCTGTTCTTGCTTTTGGTTGCCCATCTTATCATCTTTAGTGCGTTCATTGCTGTTAAGTTCAGACCTGTTCACATTTCTCTCAACCTGAGCCTGGTTAGAGTCATTGATATCGCTTACTTGAGTGTTGTTATTGGCCTTCGATTTTAGATTATTATTGACTGGACATTTATTCGTAGCGTGTGTGAAAGTGCTACACCATATACATCAATTTGGTTTCCATTCGTATTGTACTCCAATGTCAAATAAATTTCCCAGTCTATCTTTAAGTTCAAGCTTAATTGGAAGAGAGCTACTTGGATGGATTTCGACACTAACTCTGGCCACAGATGTACGCTCGTAACCTTCCATTGCTGGGTCAAACATAAGTGGTTTGCCTATAATGCTTGAAATATAGGCCAGGCCCATCGGGTTGCACATGTGTGGTGGAACATTCTTGAGATTCACCCAGATTTGTTCAAGTTCAGGCGGTCTATGATTAGTATTAAGTTCCTCGCTCCACTTGTACAACTTGAATCTTTTTCCCCTGATAAAAGTATATTCGCTCTCTATGATCGACTTTATTTCGCTTCCATTCCTGAAGGATAGAAAGTAGAATCCGTGATCATTGATTGTGATCCTCTCTAGACCAGAGGATTCCCACTGACCCATCAACGTTCTTTTAACCTCAGCAAATGGTGCTTTCATGTTGCCCATAAAATGACCGACTATGACAAACTCCCATGCCTTGACACATTTTTCTTCAATTTCGGGTGGGAGCTCAAATCGGTGCGGATGATCAAGTGTAATTACCTTTGGGAATAAGATGTCTATCTGGAATTTTCCCTTTTCTGGATCGCTCATGGCATTTCCATTCCACACATTTCCTTCTTGCCAAGTTTTATTTGGGTTGCTCATGATAGTGTACACCTTTGTTTTATTACATTTCGAAATGTATGTTAAATATGCTTGTAAGAGCATAATAGTTCAAGTGTTTACTCTCTAGAAATGTTTAATTATCCATTCAATTTCATCTATTAAATCAATTAATTGACTAATAGAACAAAATTCGATTACCTTGAAAATTGTAAATCATATTAAGAGTTAAGAGCATTAAACACACTCAAGTTAGTCAGTTCAGACTTAGACAATGAAAAAATTGGAAAGATAATGTTGGTGGATATAAACAAATTTTAGGTGGAATGAGTATGGTAAATTGATGAAAACTCAGATAAACAACATTTGTTTGTATGAAAGACAAGCAATTAGTGACTTAGTTATTAAATCTACTTAAACAGATTTAAGGAGGGTAAAAGAGCTCAAAAACAAATTCCTAAAAAAAAGTGAGAAAAAGTTAAAATTGAGTTCTTACTTCCACATCATTAAGATCGTCTTCAGGGATCACATACAGACGAGAACAGTAGATGCCATAATTTTTAGTTGAACGGTTAAACCCTAAGAAAATTATGAAACAATAAGTTCCTAACTCGTGAATTCATAGACTATACATCTCGAATTTCAGGTCGATCTCCATGAAAGTGTTGGTAACATTGTGATTGTGATGTGGTTTGCCGGGAGATAAAAGGCCGATAACAAAATATCGTGAGGTCACGAGTTGAGAGGTCAATTGAGATTTTTGTGGTTGGTTTGACGAAAGATAAGAGACATGTGAAAGTGTGTGAGGTCATTATATTAATAATGATAGTTGTCCGTTGAGAAAATTATATTAGTGGTTAAATGTATGAATGAGATGGTTGGTTGACCAAAGTTGAAAGTGAAGTCACGAGATGAGAGGTCGATTGGATTGGTGGTTGGTTTACCGAAGTGAGAGTAAAATGGTCGTGGTAATGATATGAGATGGTTGAGATACAAAATACTCAAAGTGATATCACGAGATTAGTAACGAGAGATTCATTGGAAAAAAATATATTAGTGGTTAAAATATGAATGAGATTATTGGTTTATAGAAGAAGTTAATATAAAGAAGTTAGTGATATGATAAGTTTGTTGGTTTGTCAAAAGTGAGGGTAAAAATGTTCATAATATTGACATGATTTGATGCAAAAGCGAGGTCACGATATTAGTAATTTGAGAGGTTTATTAGATAAGAAATGATATTATTGGTTGACCGAGAAATGAGTGTAAGAGGTCGGTGAACTGATGAGAAAAAATAAAATGAATGTCTCTTATCAAATTTGTTATCTTTTTTTTTTTTTGACGAATAACGAAATAACGATGAATGAGAGGAGTAAGACGACCACTAGGTTGTTCTAACAATTGAAGTCTCTCATATTCAGACCATAGTGTTGACGACAAAAAAGATGATGATCGACAACGACAAAGATATGAGTATTTTTATTTCAACTTTATAAATGTGAATTTTATTTATACAACGCAAATACATTACAGAAGGGATTATTCCAGCAACATTAACTATCTTGGGCAGATTAGACTGAAGCAGATTGATGATCAGATGAATAAAAAGCTTATAGAAGTTGTTACTAGAAAGGAAGTTGAACATGTTGTCTTCTGTATGAACGGTGATAAAAATCTTAGAACCAAACGACTTTAATGCTACTTTCTTTAAGAGTAATTGGGGAATTTTGTTGGTAAAAATACCATTGATGGGTGCTGAAATTCTTCTAAAACAGGAAAATGTTAAAACGAAAGAATTCTAAAGTCTTAAATCTGATTCCAAAAAATGTTACTCCTAAAAAGATCATGACTTTCATCATATATCCTATTGCAATGTTATTTACAAAATCATTTCAAAAATAATTTTAAACCGGTTTAAGAACGTTATTTGAACTTAGTAAGTATTGGGCAATCAACAATTATATCTAGTCGTTCCATTTCACATAACATTCTACTTATGCAGGGCTTCTTAAGGGTTATGGTAAAAAGTAAATTTCCTTTATGAATACATTTGATTCTATTAGGTGAGATACTATCCAAGAGTTATTGATTGTTTATGGCTTCCCAAGTATTTTTGTGGATTGGATTATGCAGTGCATGTCTTCCACCCATTTCATTGTGAGCGTAAATGGCATTCATGGTGGATACTTCAAATGTGAAAATGGAGTTAGAGAAGGCAATTCACTCTACTCATACCTATTTATATTAATCATGGAAATCTTCACTTGTATCTTCAAGGAGGTATTGAAGAGTAAACCATTTATTCATCATCTTTTGTAAGGAGGAAGACATTACTCATGTTTATTTTGCAGATGATGGCTCATACAGATGTGACTCTATCAATACAATTAAGAAAGACCTAACTTTGTTTTCCAGCATTACATGAGATATGTTCATAAATGAAGAAAAATTTGTGGTGTAAATAGTGAAATCAAATAAAACACAATAAACAAATTACAAAGGATGATTTTAAAAATAAAGATTACAATATTCAATTAAGCCGTGAAACCACCGTCAAGAACAATATTATGACCATTAATAAAAGCCGAATCATCAGACGCCAAAAAAAGAACAGCATCAGCAACATGTTTCGTCTTCAACACAACTCCCTTCAACGGCGTAAACGGTTCAATCAGAACCTCCATTTCTTCCGGCGAAGTTCCAAACGCCCCACACGACATCGGCGTCGAAACTCCAAACGGCGAAACACAATTCACACGTATTCCATACAAACCCAACTGTTGACTCGCCGCCCTTACCAATCCAAGCACCGCATGTTTCGAAATCGTATAATCCGGCGCCGTTTTCCCACCTTGTACCGACATAACACTCCCCGTACAAATCACACTTCCTTTCACGCGCCGTTCAATCATCACACGCGCCGCGTGTTTAACGCAAGCAGCCATACCTCTCACGTTAACCGTGTAAACGCGATCTAGGTTGTTTAGATCTAGATCTACGATTGTTTGAGAAGCGGATCCGAATATACCGGCGTTGCTGAACATGATGTCTAATGTTCCGTGTAAGGTGATGGCGAGATCTATGGCGGATTTGACTTGATGTTCGTCGGTGACGTCGCAGTGGATGTAGGTGCAGCGATGGTTGCCGATCTCGGAGGCGATTTGACGGCCTTTATCGTCTTGGATATCGGCGATTATAATGGTTGCTCCGTGTTGGGCGAAGAGACGAGCTGTTGATTCGCCGATTCCGCTTGCGCCGCCGGTTACGATTGCGATTTTGCCTGATAGTCTATCGGTACTACTGTTTGGAGGAGGAATCATTGGTTGGTCGGGTTCCATTGTTTGGAATTGAATATTGTGAATGATGGAGAAAGATTGTAGATAAAAGGTTAGTCGATTCAATTATTTGACTTTTAACTATAAACTATTATTCTAATAGTTAAAGATGCCAACGGTACCCACGCTTATTATTAAAATAATCATTATGAACTTAATTATTATTTTATTACTCACCGAGTATTTCTCATTATATTTGTTGGGTACTCAATTTTTCAACGTATAAGATTATCTAAGTTATAAAATAATAAAACATAATTTTATTAAATAATAAATAATTTTAAAATTAAATTTAAATATTGAAAAAACAAATAAAATCATTATAAGAAGAAAATAAGAAAAATAAAATTTGAAAAAAAAGTTACAAATGAAGAAAATGTGAGAGAAATAATATTTTATTATTTTGGAGTGGGGTGTAATAAAAACAAAATAAATGATATATTTAAGATATTTTTTTTGTAACATAATAATTATTTGAAAAGTCACGTTAATTAAAAAAAAACATTTTATTTTTATTATTAATATAAATGCGTATCGGATCTAGGGTTTGGCACATCCTCCAATCCCATCGGGTACTATTTTTCCCTCTAATGCCCAACCATGTACCCATACTCATAGGCGTTCAGATCTTCTGCTACCGATTGCCGTGTTCCCCTGTGGCGGACCAATCAGATTGCAGCATTATTATTTTAATAATAAATCAATCTGGGTAGGAGACGGAGGGAGGGAGAATCCGGAATCCGGGTTTAGGCCCGGGTTCACACAAGACGCCGTTAACGGAAGCGCCTGTTAATGCCAGGAAATAATATAATAATCATATGATACCCAAATAAGATATCTTCGCTCCGGGCAACGTGTCCGAGGGAAGGGTGAGATGCGATTGGAGCGAAGATCTACACGCCCGTTGCAATGACCCTCATGTAAACCCCCCATACCCACCCATGAGAAGACCGCTTGCCGTTCATGAAAATACACTTACACGTCTATGTAAAGACCAAATTGACAGGGATTTTATATTTACGTTTATTAAATATTAATTTAATTTATTAAAAAACACATGCAGCGATATAATATTCGCTTCAATAAATTCATTCATTTTTTTTCAAGGAATTTTTATTTAATTTTTGTATTTAATTTTTTTTTGCCTCGAGACTCTCTGGAGCGAAGATATATTTGCTTCAATTAATTTTAATTAAAACCTCATGTAAACCCCCCAACCCACCCATGAGAAGATCGCCTGCCTGTCATGGAAAGACAATTACCCGTCTATGTGAAGACCAAAATGACATGGATTTTATATTTCCGATTTTTAATTATTAATTCAATTAATTGAAGATGACATGCATCAACCGAACAAATATTCGCCTCAATTACTTGGCTATTTTATTTTTATTAATTCTATATTTCCGTTTATTAATAAATGTTAATTCAATTAATTTGAAATGACAATCAGTAAACGACCAAATATTCGCTTGAATTTTGTTTTTCGAGTAGACGATTGAAAGCGAAGATTTCTTCTTCTCAAATATTTTTAGCCTGACGTTCATGTAAAACCACCTACCCTCACATGAGAAGCCAACTTGCCTGTCATGTAAATTCACTTACCCGTGCAGTTACATTCCGCGAATAAATCTTCGCTTCGATGAATAGTTTTTATTTTCAATTTATTTTTATTATTTTATTAAGACGTTACGAAATCGAACGAATATTTATTCGCTTCCATGACTAGTCGATATAATTTCAATTTCCCGCTACAAGCCGACTCTCCCTCAATTTCATTTTCATAAGCAACTGTTCATATTCTTCTCTCTCTATCTCCCAGCGATAATCCAAACACTGAACGTCGAAACCCTAGATATTTCGTTTATACTACAAGGATTTCTTCTGAACATGTCGGGGAACCAAGGCAACAACATGGAAGTGGATCATCCCATCGACTCCCGAGAGGTCGTCTTGCAAGTTTGTAGGAGCATAAACGAAAACGAAACTGCCCCCACTCCGGCATCCAACGTCAATCCCAGCAATAAACCAGAGAGGTATGCTAATCTTATTGTGTTTATACTAATTTTACACATGTTTATTCAATTTATTTCGTATAATACTGATTTATGCTATCCCACCAAAATTAATGACTTCGAGGTTTAATACCTTTACATATGAAAGGAAGAGGAAGAGAAACCCGAAGACGAATACTAAGTCTTCATCGACTGCTGAATCAGTTTCCACAGTTGCTGTCGAAGCTACTGATGTTGCTGCAGGTACTGATGAGATTTTACCACCACCTTTTCCCCCTAAAAAAAAACCCAATGTTATTCCTACCTCCACTCCAACAGTCGATGAAGAGTTACCAGAACCACCCCCAGAAACCACTAATATTTCTCCGTCTACTACCCCATTCGATGAAGAGTTTCCCCCATCTCCCCAAAAAACCAAAACCATCAAGAAACGTAAACTGACATTTCTAACCAGATCATCACCTCATGGCCTCGCTCAACTCATTCCTAAATTGAGCGTAGAACAGAGGGAAGCCGTGAAGGAAATCGGGTTTGGTTCTCTTCTTACAATGGGCGTCTCCAAGTGCCTGGCTCATTTTTCCAGACACGTAATCCAATGTTTTGACCCGGATAAGAGTTCTCTGGTATTGTCCAACGGTGATGAGATCCGTATCGATGAAGATCTCGTACAGCTCGTGATGAACCTCCCTAGAGGGGCAATGAACGTAGTCGAGTCCGTTGGGTTGGACAAGACTAAGGACCCTGATTATTTTAATTTCTTGAGGGATTGGAAGACCAGATGGACCGGGGAAGACTCAAAAGCTCCCGAAACACTTTCTATGATCCCCAAGATATTAAGTAACACAAGTGCAGACAACGATTTCAAAATAGACTTCGTTGTCTTTGTTGTCTCAAGTTTTTTATGTCCTGTTCAAAATTCACGAGCCAGGTAAACATGTATTCAAACCTATTATATATCTAATTGTATTTGTGAATACTGACAAATGTATTTATTTCATTTCAGGTTCAAAATTCTCAAATCCTTAATGGAGGTTGATAACATAAAGGAACTGAACTGGTGCCACTTTACACTACAACGATTGGTTGACAGTGTAAGAAGTTGGAAAGAAAAAGCAAGTAAAGATAAAAATCCATATTTCGATGGACCTATAACCCTTTTATCGGTAAGTATTGTTGCCTCTCTTATATATGATTTATAGATATGTAATATTTTCTAACATGTTTCCCACTACTTTACTCCAGATTTGCTACCTAGATGGTGTTTTTGTGGAAGGTGAACGTATCCCCTACGAAAGAAAATTTCCAATTATCTCCTGTTGGGATGACGTCACCGTGTTAGAGTTTACCAACTTAGAAGTTCGTGCCGGTGGTTTTGGGCTGGGCAGGGCAAGGGCGCGCCTAGCAGTTAAATAACCCGAGAATCCAATTGACTCGGTTGAACTAAAAGAAGACGATAATGAGGTATGTGGAAACACTAAATTGAATCCCATTGTTCTTTATTATCCTGTTTTCAAGATTAATGAACTCTGTTTTTCATAATGTACAGATGTTGACATCCAAAATCCTGCAAACTTTTAAAGATACAGCCCAACAGCTGAATTACCTATCAGGGGAGTTGGAGAAACTCAACATCGATCCGAAGCCCTTTTTTGAGGCCGGTTTCCTGAACCTCAGAGAGTCTGAAGGGTTCATGAAACACTTGAAGGTGGTGATCGATGGTCCGGTTCATGTAGGTGTGGAAGATCCTACAAGGGAGGCACTTGGGGACACTTTACAGTGTGCGGGATTGAAAGTCAATAGTCCCCGGGTTGATTACACATGTCAGACTGCAGTGGAGGACCATGCAGACAATCCACCAGCACTGGCTGAACTGAATGATTTTGAGGATGCAGTGATGTTAAATCAAGAAAATCCATCAGATCACGTTGAACAGAATGATCTCGATGTTGCCGTTCTGCCCAATGAAGCTCCGTCACCCCTGTTCAACCGAAATCTGTTGAGGATGTAGGTGAGGACATTGAAGATGAATCACTCCTTCTTGAAGAGGAAGATGTAGAGGCTGTATTTCAGCACAGTCAAGCCAAGTCACCCCCTCCTCAGCAGGACGAACATGAGGATTCATTTCTGCCCAACAAAGATGACTCACCCAGTGTTGAACCAACTGATCATGAGGGTGAATGGAAGGAACCGGATGGGGCACACAAAGTGCAGACAACCACTGTTGAAGACGATGATCAAGGTGAAGGGAAGGAACAGGTTGATGAACCAAAATCTCCGCATGTTGAACCAAATGATCAGGGGGCAGGGAAGGAAAATATTGAGGAACCCCAAGCTCAGTCTGTTGCACCAAGTGATCAGGGTGAAGACAAGCAACAGGTTGAGGAACCCAAATCTCAGCATTTTGAACCAAATGATCATGGTGCAGGGAAGGAAAATGTTGAGGAACCCCAAGCTCAGTCTGTTGCACCAATTGATCAGGGTGAAGGCAAGCAACAGGTTGAGGCTTCTAAGGCCGTTGAATCTTCTGAAGATGAAGATGAAGGTGATGGGGGGGACGCATCAACATTAAAGAATATCCTAAGAGGAAGATCTCAAAAATTCCTGTGCACCTTCGATCCCCTTACATGCAACAGGTTGCGGATATGTTGGACCACAAAATAACCAACAAGGAACAGAGATTAGCCGATTTTGTGTTTGATGAAGACCTGCCTCCATTGTAAGTTAGTTCGCATTGTTTTAGAAATTTGAAAAATGAAATTAGTTAGTTATGGTCTTCTAAATGAATGTATTTTGCAGTGACGTTCTGTACGAAGGTGCACCTGGTAATATCACCCGTGAATTACTTCGTTCAATGAAAATGGGTCACGAAATTTCGAGCGAAGTGATTGACGCTTGATCCATAATTGTGCACTTCAAATGCCGTAGGTTGCCAAGGCATGAACCAAGAATAATTTGTTTCTCATCATGTTCACATGTAAGTGCATCTCTTTTTTTTGCTATGTATCCTTCAATGTTCATGACTTTGATGCTCTGCCCTTATTTTGCAGGTTAATATGCAGCATGATGCCACCTTATTTTCCCAATCCATTGAAGAAGACATGAGAAACTACCAAGTCACAAAAGAAGACCTCATCTTCGCTGACGTGGTCTGTACATATCCCTCAATTCCAAGTAAAGAATATGCAATAAAGTAATAAATGTTTGTGTTCTTTTTGCAGATATTCCTACCCGTTGTCTTTTCCCGACATTTCTTCCTTGTTTGTGTGAATATTAAGGACTCCAAAATCGCTGTACTAGACAACTCCGGCCGTCCTCATGGAATGAAAATTATGGACAAGTATGTCACTTTGAGTAAACAACTCGATTGTTTTGTGAAATTCTTGTTAAGTCAAGGAATGGAAAGAATGGCTGCCAAGGTTAAAAAATACAGGATAACGGCCCCAAAGCTGGACTGGCAAGACAAAACAAACAAGACAGACTGTGGTGTATACTTAATGAGACATATGGAAACATATAGAGGAACGGTGAAGAATTGGTCTATTGACATCAACGAAAATAATGTAAGTGTTATACCATATTTTATTAGATGACATTGAACAATTTTAGATGTTCTTATACTTTCTCTTGTTCTTTTGAAGGCCGGAGAAGCTTTGAGTACGTTGAGGATAAAATATTTATACAGAATTCTTATGTCTGAGCACAATGTCAATAGGTTCAAGTTAAAGACTGCAATTAGATCAAGATATTAGGGATTTGTATGTCTTATACGGAATTATACTTGTACAGTAATTCTTATGTTTACACAGGTCAATTCACATTTTTTTAATGTATGGATGTTTGATAGTGAATTATAACTTATAATGCAATTCAGATCTTAATGTATGGACTGTAATTCAGATGTTAATGTATGGAGTTATAATGTATTGATGTTTGATGTGTCTTCTTGTACCGATTTTTTTAAAATCATAAACGAGGATATTTTCTTAACTGTGTGTTTTAATATTCTTAAACGAAGATATATTGTCAACATCATGAAACTGAAAAACTTGCAACCGTAATATCTTCTTAACTGAAAAATTTGAAATTCCTAAACGAAGATATCTTCTTATGTTCATTTTTGGTGCAATCCATATTTTGGAAATCCGAGACGAAGATATCTTCTTCACTATATGTTTTTAAATTCATAAACGAAAATATCCTCTTAACTGAAAAATTTGAAATTCCTAAACGAAGATATCTTTTTATGTTCATTTTTGGTGCAATCCATATTTTGGAAATCCGAGACGAAGATATCTTCTTCACTATATGTTTTTAAATTCATAAACGAAGATATCCTCGCAACTATAAATTTTCAAAATCCTAAACGAAGATATCTTTTTATGTTATTTTTTGGTGCAATCCATATTTTTAAAATCCGAGACGAAGATATCTTCTTCACTATATGTTTGCCAATTCATAAACGAAGATATCCTCGCAACATGTAATGCCCCTACCTGTGGTATGTATTGATGTCAATTCAAGAATGAAAACTCATTTATTACTTCAACTACTGCTGTATCAAGATCATCACTCTCATACCCTCACTCTCACTCTCACTCTCACATTACACTCTCACTCTCACCTCTCTCTCTGTTTTGACTCTTTCCTTCCCAAATCTCTATCTACCGTTGTCTTTCCTTCAGTCATTTAGTGTAAAACTCATAAGATGAATGTAGAGATGGACCCAGACATGCTGGTGTTATCGCAGCAACAACTGGAGCGATACTTAAGTCTGATCAACGATGACCCTGTCCCTTTTAGTGTCTATCATGTAGATGAGATTCTTCCTCTATTACGAATAAACGTTAACGACGGACTGATGGCCCACATGCAAAGCAGATGGAATACGGACTCTCGTTCTTTTGTTATTGGGGAAATGCACATATGCCCGACGATAGAGGACTTTGCTTCAATCCTTAGGTGTGGTAGTCTTGCACTCATGATCTTGCCTGTCCATCAAGATCCTCATATGGCCGTCCACATTTGCGACAGCTTCTATGGATGTACAATGTTTGATGCTCTTTTGTTTACCCTCCAACATGGATTTCTGAATATGACAAACATAGACGAGTACATTTGGCGTGTCCAGGGAGCTGAGAGGACCATCAACCACACACAAAGCAAACTGATCATGCTTGTGGTTCTGGCTCATTTTTTTTTATGTCCGGCTGCAGGACGACGGCCTTCGGAAAGGATCCTGCGGGTAGTTCCTGCACTGATGGGAAACGCCCCAAACCTGGCTAGCCTGGTACTTGCTGAGACATTACTTGGTCTTAACGAATTTGTTCCCGAGGAAAACAACTATTCTCGCCGTGGATCACCTTTGGTTCTATACCTCTGGTTGTTAGACAAGTTGCATTGGTTGCCCCGTCCTTCAATTCCCTACACTTCCTTTGCCAATCTACAAGTGCAAAGGGTCAATGGACTCGGATATTCACCCAATTAGGTTCATTGTTCCGTGGTATCTATTTACTGAAATGATGTACGAGATGAGGGGTTCTCCATTCATCATTTTGTTGGGCCTTGAGGGAACTACCTCCTACTGCACAACTGTCATATACAGACAATTTGGCCTACGGAATCCCCTACCTTCAAATGGACACAATCCTCCGGAGGACTTCATGTTTACTCCTCAACATCTTTACTTAGAGTACGCATCAATAATTGAAAATTCTTTGACGGTTTTCATCCCCAACCGATGGATCAATGCTGTGAACGAAGCCATTCAGCTATACATTCCACCCGTCATCGAACATGAGGTCGTGTCGCTGACAGGACCGATAGACGAGTCATCCTCTCATGAATCAGACTAGAGCTTCATTTGTATTGTTGAACAGCTATATTGTTGGTTAATCTGTGCAGTACTTATGTAAACGGATTATGGAATGTTTTTGTGTATTCAACAATATTATGAAGTTATGTTTGATTATAGTCTGAAGTTATATTTTACATTATGTAGTTAGTTTATTCTGGAGTGATATAAATCGACTCATTGTCGTTATGTTTGATTCTTTGATTGCAATTTGGATGTCATGATCAATTCAAAGTATAATGTAAAACAACTGATCTGTTCATGTAAACCCCTTACATTGATCCATCGATTGGTTGTTCGCTTCCTTACACAGTATCTAATCAGTAAATCTAACGGACCTTTCTTCGCCTGTAAACCCCTTGAAAACGAAGATGAAGTCGCATCCAATCTTTGAAGTTACATATTATTGTATTTGTGACACTTTCATGTCATACTGTAATGAATTTGAAATCGAATGATCATTCGCATGTAAGTTTCTATATTAAACACAACATTGTTACGAAACGAAATACTATTCGCTTGATATTCATATTTGAGGTCGACCACATTGAACGAATATGTATTCGCTTGTACATTAAATCCAAGGAATGGTTGAATGATTGAAGAAGCGCCAAAACATTTTACATTACATGTCACGTCAGATTACAATTATGGCAATGATTTCACTTATGGGAAACGTATAATTAGCCAGAAGAGTAGATATTATAATACTTTATTATTTTTAATAAATTCGATATTTTATAAATGTTTAATGACATGTGCATGAAAATATGAATAACAAATAATTATTATAATTCGACGTACAAAATTTCATTACAAGTTTCATAAACATTTCTACGTTTCATAAACTTTTGTACATTTTAACAATATTCATCTGCATCTCCAGCTTCAAGGCATCTCCATTGAAGCGACCACAGCGGCTCTCTCACGCATAACTGGGGTCATACACCTGTTGAGTTATCTCTTGAGATGTTTTCCATCCCAGGGAATCTCCCAAAGCTGGCGCATCCCACCAGCAGTGGACACGAATGATCTTCATTTGATCGGTAGTTTCTACTTGAGGTATCAAGCATTCGTGGTAATTGAAGATGTTTTCCGCCAGTTGATCTACATTGTACAAGTTTTCCATCACAGAGAATCTCCCAAATGATACATCCCAACAAACTATCTCAAAAAAATACAGATTCACTACAAAAACGCTCACGAAATATTTCATGCTGCCGACTAATATTGTTTATGTAATCCCTACATTTATAGCAAACAGAAAATCTGTTTTATTCATAAAATATTTAGATCTATTGATTCAGAAAAAGTAAATTTCCCGTGATGAAATATCAAATCGGAACAGTTGGCAGTCCTTTGGTCACATCATGAAAAAGTAATTTCATTCACGAAAAAGTACTAACACTTAATAATATTAAATAAAAGAAATAATTCAATATTGTCATTCACATAATATTAAATAATAAATTATTTCTACATTAATAAAAATAATTTCATAAATAATTATAAAATTATATTCAATATAATATTATTGGTATATGAATGAAATTATGTTCAATATAAATAAGAATGAAAATACAGTTTGTTGAAAACATTAAGCCTGAAAACATTTCAATGTCCCACAATTTACCAAAATGAACATGAATTTTGAAGTTCCGTGTATCATATAAAAAAATAATTCGAACAGCGAAGAGATCTGAGCTAAACTAACTCCATAAGCGAAGAAATCTTCGCCACAATTATTTTCGAACTGTCCCCCGTGTACACCCCCAAACACAACAATGAGAAGCCCGCTTGTCTATCATGGAAAGACAATAACCCGTGTATGTGTAGACCAAAATTTAATTAAATGTATTTTAAATTTCCCTTTATTTCATATTATATTAAATTATTATAACTGACATGAAGCGAACAAATATTCGCTCAAATGACTTGCCGGATCAGTAGGCAGTTCTTTGTTTTGTCACATCATGCAGAAATTATATTTCATCATTGAAAAAGAAGTGTGTTTTTGTATAAAACCCTATAAAGAAATCATTTCATATCTATGGATTCAGTAAAAGTATTAAGCCCGTGATCACATGTCAAATCGGAACAGTGTGCAGTATTGATGTCACATCACAAAAAGTAATAAATATTATATTTTAATAAAGTATTTATATTATATTAAATATTTCATTACTGATAAAGTATTGTTACAATAGTGTAATGTTACCATTTTATTTTATTAAATATTATTTCTATATAGATAAGATCTTATATGTTAAGAAATAAGTATAAATTTTTATTAGATATACTATTATTTCTATATGAGCAAAATCATATCGAATATAATTTACATTTAAAATATCATGAATTAAAGAAATTCATATAATTCAATTATAGCGTCAGACCAATTTAATCAAAGACTTGCAAATGACATGCAACGAATAAATCTTCGTAAACATATTAACATTATTTTTTTTTTCAATTTTTAAACACATGAATTCATCTAATTATAGATGAAAAGAAGCGAACATATATCCGTGTTCAGTGAAAATTTGAATTTACGAGCAATAATATGAAGCGATTAAATCTTCGCTCGAATGAATTCTAAGTGGACGTACATGTGAAACACACAACCCTTACATGAGAAGACACTGTACACCGGATGTAAGTACACCAACGCTTGTATGTGAAGACCAAAATGATGAATGAATAGTGGGAGGAAAATACACGCCGCGAATATATCTTCGCTACAAACCATTTTTCAATTTCTATCCCGTTAATCACATTTATTTTTTATTTATAAATCATTACTGACATATTTTCGTACCGTATATCATATCTTAAAGTCATCATTACACATCGAATCGGACTAGTCTTCAGTATTTTAGACAGGAAAAATCATTCATAATTTATATATTGTTAATTAAAAAGTTTAGGTGCTGTTTGATCTTGGTACACTTATTATCGAAACCAAAAATTTATAGAAATAAAGGCTGAATACTCCGGTCATAAATCAAAAAATTACATTTAATATACTTAACATTATATCAAATATTAAATTATTCATACATAACAAACATTATATTTATTACATCAGTGTAAAAGTAAAATATATATATTGTTATTTATATTTGAAGAAAAATAAATGAAATTAAATTCACAGCTCAATTAAAAATGAAATTATTAAAATGAAGCGCCAAAAAATTTTGGACATGTCAATTCAACTGTCACAAAGTCTGAGGCTTTGTGACCACGGCAAGTCATTTCCACCGCTACCATCGAATCAAATGTCATTCCTTTAGATTGGATACGATCTGTTAGATTGGCAGATCGAAGATTTGTTCGCTTATTCAGCATTGAGAAGCAAATAGTTGTTCATTTTGTGGGAATTTTTTTTCAAAGAATGTGAAACAAGAAAGACATGTACTAAGCGAAGATATATTCGTACATTGCGGAGTTCTGCACGAATACATCCTCGCCTATTCTAGTATTTTTCTTTTCATAATGCATAATTACTTTTCACACTACAAGAGCGAATATCGCTTCGACTCGTACGAAGTTCATGAGAAACTCCTTATTCATGTTTGTGAAAACCGATACGGCCTCATGAAAATACATTCACACTAACAGTGCACTTTGCAAAGTAAAACATCTGAAGCCCGAATTCGGCCGTCATACACCCAGGTTATTCTACCATCTGACCTAGCGCTGTCGTCTCCGGCATTTCGACTACGAATCCATTTCTCTTCCGGTTAGTATCTTCTGCTCCAGCGAAAATGGTAAGAATTGTTTACGGTTGCATGCTTGTGTCTATTTCGTTTTCTTAGTTTAGGTCGTTCGAATATAAATGTGACTATAACATCTCAGAATCAGGATTCCGATATGCAAATAGTTCCATATACTGAATCCACGACGGAAGTGAACACACTAAGGTAATTACGCGAATGTTACAATTGTACAAATTTGACTATATTTGGATTAGGGAAGTAATCCAATTTGCTAATGATAATGTAGTGTTCACCAAAGGAAAAGAAAACCCGATGCATCAGGCACGCCCACGACACCACTGGATATTCTGGCCAACGCGGCGAATGAAGCACTTAGTGAGAACCAGGTTAAGAAGAAAAGAAGAAGGACTCGTGACCCTGATGTCGATTTCAAGAGCAAAACCTCTCCATCGTCACTTCATCACCTGATTAACAGGTTATCTGAAGAACAGAAGCAGGCTGTGAGGGACATAGGATTTGGTTCCCTTCTGTCACTTCGCATATCAAAATGCCCACTTCAATTCTCACGGTGCATTATGAGTCTATTCAATCCCAGAAGGAGGAGCCTCGTCCTACACAGTGGAGAGGAGATGCAGATTGATGAAGAGGATGTTCAATGTGTATTGAACATACCCAGAGGTGAATTAGTAGTGGCAGAGTGTTTAGGAAATCACACGGACGACAAGGTGTACAAGGACCATCTCACGGCGTGGAGAAGGAGATGGGGATTCGAGAACAGTGGAGGTCCTTCAACCTACCAAATGCCTGACAAAATTCTACAGAACACTGAAGGAGACAGTAACTTCAAGATGGACTTCGTGGTGTTTGTTGTATCTAGTTTTTTGTGGACATCCCAAAATCCACAGTGCAGGTAAACCCAAAGAACCTAGCATTGATTCTGTGATCTCATTTAGAACTTCAATATCATCTTAAATGGCTTGAGTCACTACTTTTTTATTTTCAGATTCAAAGTACTGAAATCCCTCCAGGATGTATCTAAAATCAAAGACTACAACTGGTGCAAGTTCACGTTAGACGGGCTAGTCGACAGTGTTTATAAGTGGAAAGAAAAGAAGACATCCTATTTCCATGGACCATTAACCTTTCTTTTGGTGAGTGTAGAAATCTATTTGCTGGAGGTTGTACATTCATAATTTTTTGATGAGTTTGAACGTAACATATATTTGTTCATGCTAATGTATCAGTTGTGCTACTTGGACCGTGTGGTTGAGTTCAAGGTAAACAGTCAGATCTCAAGGAGTTTTCCTATTTTAGGATGCTGGGACGAGAAGAAGATGTACGAAAGGGTTGAGTATGAGGCTGCACAGGGGGGGTTTGGACATGGTAGGGTGGTTGCTCGCATAGCCATTCCGAATGAGCAACCACCGATGCAACAAAATGTGCAGCCAACACCACCACAATCTGGAGATGACCATCCAACTGAGCATGCTCCAATTACACAAAACCTGGCATCATGTTTGAGGAAGGTTGCGGCCGCTGCAGAAGAATTGGCACAAGGGGCTAAATATCTGAATGAGATGCACCAGATAAATGCCATGGAACTTGTACAGTCTGCATTTGAGCCATTGGCCACGGTACTAAACTCCAATGCAATCCTGAGGGAAGGCTTACAGCGGAGTCTGGACCAAAAAAAAAAGCAGCAGCCTAGAGGAAGTGGCATTAACCCCAACACAGAAGCCACCACCCAAGCGAAAGGCAACACCCTTCCTACCAACAACCCTGCCAACACCAATCCAACGGCCCCATCGAACAAGAACACATTCACCCCCACCACCGAAACAAAGACAAAAGCCAACCACCCACCAACGGCGCCATCCAACAAGAGCACCCTTTCTCCCAACATCCAAAAAAATATCAACGCCGACAACCAAGCCAAATCCAACCCCCTTCCTCTAAACACCCTAGACCACACACAAACCACCCTCACACCAACACTCCAATCCCACAAGAACCCCATTCCACTCAAAACAGATACCAAAACCCCAGCCCCACCCCCTCCAATGGCACAAGCCAAAGCCAACCCCCTTCCTCCAATCAAAACCACACCCCCTCCAATGGCACAAGCCAAAGCCAACCCCATTCCTCCAATCAAAACCACACCCCCTCCAATGGCACAAGCCAAAGCCAACCCCATTCCTCCTCTCAAAACCACACCCCCTCCAATGGCACAAGCCAAAGCAAACCCCCTTCCTCCACTCAAAACCACACCCCCTCCAATGGCACAAGCCAAAGCCAACCCCATTCCTCCAATCAAAACCACACCCCCTCCAATGGCACAAGCCAAAGCCAACCCCATTCCTCCTCTCAAAACCACACCCCCTCCAATGGCACAAGCCAAAGCAAACCCCATTCCTCCACTCAAAACAACAGCCCCTCCAATGGCACAAGACTAACCCAAAGCCAACCCAATTACTCCCAAAACAGAAACCAACACGAACACCAGCACTCCAACCACCCCAGCCTTGCCTCCTACCCAAATTATCCCAAAAAAAGAGGAAGCAGGACCTTCAAAGGCCTTAAATGTCCAAAGAAAAGCCCCCCGAAATTTGAAAACTGATTGGTTAACCGATGTCATCAAAACCGAAACCAACAAAAACTCCCCTTCTTTGGCGATAGTTAAAAAGGAACCTGAAGAATGCATCTCCAGTCTACCACCGCCACTTCAAACGGCCTCTTCTTTGGAGATAGTAAAGAATGAACCTGAAGAAGGCATCTTCAGTCTACTACCGCCACTTCAAACTGGCTCTTCTCGTCCAAACATGCAAACGAAAGAATGGCTTAAAGCATTGGACTTGCCTCCAGCTTTGAAAACCCCACATTTCAATAAAATGTTTAGGGATAAAAAGAAACTAACAAACTTTCAGAAGATTTTTGTGGGTTTCGTATTTGCTGGAGGACTTGATCCAAGGTAATGTTTCCTGCAAATGCTTAATTATTCCTAAAAAATAGGAATTGTACACCATTTTGAAACATGTTTTGCTGTTTTCATGCAGTGAAATGTTATTTATTGCGGATAACCTATGTCTACACGTGACGCGCGGGGACATGCTTACAATGGATGATCAAACCTGGGTAGACAGTATGATTATTGACGTTTGGTCATACATTTTGCACGACCTTTCTAGGAAAAATGTAAAACGTCGTTACAAGAAGATTTTCTACACAACCGTGCTCACCGTAAGTTGTACTAGCACTGTTATTTATCAATTATGTTATTCTTGTGAGACTAAAGACTGCTGTAAACAGATTTTTCGTGAAGGTGGGATAACTACCCGAGACAAATTCAATGACAGGTTCTGTCTAGAAGCTCGGGCTTTCCAAATTTCGAAAATGGACCTCTTGGAAGTGGACCTCGTAAGTACATCTCTGGGTGTGATACCTTATAATATCATTTACCACTCAGTTCAAATCTAATCTTTTTTAATTCTATCCACAGTTGTTTTTCCCAATCATTGATGACAGACATTTCTACCTGGTTTGCTATAACTTCATACAAAGGCAATTTCAAGTAATTGATAACCGGCACTCACCTATGCAATCGCCCTTCGAAAGAAGATATAAGAATGCACAAATCTTGGTATGACACTACAATTAAAATTTAAAATAGTTCAATTTTGGAATTCTAGTAACAATAAAATACATTACATAATGTTGTTTGTAATGATGTATCAGGCTGACTACATTCAACAATATATGAACGACGTAGACCCCGTTCTTGCTAAAAAGTATGGCGGTTTGGAAAAGATTTGTTTGAAATTGCCATGGCAAGATTCAAAGAATTACACTGACTGCGGCATTTTTTGCATGAGACACATGGAGACGTATGAAGGTGAGGTGAAGGGGTGGAAAACTGGATTTGGCGTTAAAAGAAATGTAAGGAACCAAATAAAGACATTGAGGATGGAATATTGTTGGCGTGTCATTGGCTCGGAGCTAAACAAGGCCAGGAGCAAGGTCTACAATTCCTGCCGTAAATGGATAAGTCAATGAATTAGGAACTGTATACATATTGTGTAATTAAATTTTACAAAGAATTTTAGTTCACATGAGTACAATAATGTACTCATAGCCAGATGGGGTAATTAAACTATTCCTATAATTGTAATGATTTATTGTTACAATAAAGAATATGTTGTGTAATTTCAATTCTCAAAAATTTTTACTTCACATCTTCACACTAATAAACATGTGTACATGCAGATTATTTTTTATGAAATTTGATTTTCAAACACTTGTTCAATTATGTGTTAAATGAATAAATTAAGTGAAAGAAACATGAGCCGCATAAATATTCGTTTCAAAGACCTTTTCTTCATAAAATATATATGTGAAGCCTCGAATTTCATGAAAGAAATATGAAGAGAATAAATATTCGCCTCAAATACATATTTAGGCTGAAGCGAATACATATTTCCCTCAAATTATTGTTCATGTAAAGCCACCATCTCATCCATGAGAAGCGGGATGACTTGTCATGTCACTGCACTTACCCCGACATGTAAATACCAGTTTCAACATAAAGATCAATTTCATCAAACAAATATGAGGAGAATAAATATTCGCCCGAGACACGTGGTGAGGTTCAAGCGAACACATATTCGCCTCAGTTTTATGTTTCATTTTCTCCATTTGTAACTAAAAGGATACTTAATATTAGTTGATTGGGGGCGAATAAATATTCGATTGATTTTGGTGTTTTTAATTTTTTAGAAATGAATTAGTGTGGTCATTCATTTGGTATTTCATAAAACTTCGCATGCATACATTCGACCTTATTCTTGGTTTCAAATCCAACATACATACAATACTATATACATATCAGATTTCACATGAAACTGGAGTTCGATAGTTGAGATGACAAAAGAACAGTGAACGGAGTATTGGCGTCCATGCTGAAACTTTTGTCCCATTGTTGAGGAGTTGAGAACTGAGGAGTTGTCGTTGGCATTGCACTTGATGGCTGGAAAGGAAGATCAAATTTATTTAAAAGTATGTTATTATATGAATATTAATAACACAATTATTAGTAAAGAAGGTAAGACAGCAACTTCATACCGGAATATGTGATTCACTAGTTATTCTTATTGATTTTCTTTTTCTTGAGTTCTTCTCCAGTCCACCTTTCCTTCTCTTACCAGACTTTGTTGGCTTCTTGGTTTTGATTCCTTTCGCTTGAACAGGGGCACCCGCGGCAGAACATGATACACCGGTTGGTGGAGTTTGCATATTTATACTCTCCTGTAATTTTTTATCCACAAACGTACACTAGCTAAGCATAATTTCCCTGACATGCTTATAAGTGTCATCTCTTTCGGTTGCCTTGGTAAATAAATGCATTGACAACCCACACAAATCTCTGTATCTTATGTTATGAAGTTCACTCGGATCAACATTACTACTGTCCACGATGGGATCAGTTCCCAATATTCCATCTTTGGCGGTTCTTGTCCACCTCTTCAATATCAACGCCGGAGGAATCTTCAACACGTCAATCGTTGTGAAAATCTTTAGGATGTGAGCACACAAAATCCCTCCAAATTCAAATTTACAGCAGCTACACTCGATATTCTTATCATCATTCTTCTGAACTGTAACTGTATGAGAGCATCTCCTAGTGTGGGGTGTTACCTTATATTTTCTGTGTGTGTCGACATCCTCTAACATTTCTACACCACAATCATGCGACATAAACCATTGTTGTTCAAAGCACTTAAAGACCTCTGGGGTGTAAACTTTGCAGGCATCCTTTAAGATCAAAACTGGATAGTTAAGACTTGGTTGGCTGGTAATTGATTTGAAATCAGCCTTCAACACATCATATCTTCTTTCATCGAGTAGTCTTTCAAAGTGTTTGAAAATTTCTAAATACTTGTGTTTGTAGGAGCAGTACCTTTTCAACATACTGTTCATACTCTCACTTCTCTGTGTTGTCGTCATATCAGCACAAAACATTTGTCGTCCATAGACTAATGCCCACTTTCGCCTGATGCTAAACATGCGTTTCAACCAGTCGTTGTTTTCAAGCCCGTAGTTTGTCAACATTTGATTCCAAGCTTCAACAAACTCTATCTCTTCTTCAAAATCATATATACACGAAGAAAAATCCTTAGAAAAATCTCTGAAATTATGGAACACCGAGCTAAGATGTATGGCTGCATTTTGAAATATGTGCCAAATACAGAGACGATGATTTGTTTCGGGCCATGTAGACGCCAAGGCCTTAGCCATGGACGCGTCTTGATCTGTAAGAATGGTTTTTGGTTTTTTCTCATGCATAGCTTTGGTGAAAGTCTCAAACAACCAATCAAAAGTCATCGCAGTTTCATCGTATAATAGAGCTGCTCCAAAAAGAATTGATTGTTTGTGATGATTGACACCTACAAAAAGCGCAACTGGACGACCTTCATTATTCTTCTTGTATGTGGTGTCAAAACTGACCACGTCTCCGAAGTATGAATAATCGGACCGCATGTTGGAATCACACCAAAAAATATTCGTTATCAAATCGTCCGCATCAAGTTGAAAAGCATTATAAAAACCAGGATCATTGGATTGTTTTTTCTGCAAATATTCTAATACACCCCCTGTTTCCCCAAAATTACACTCTCTGGTTCTTTTCGTGCGCAGGTAATTTTTGTAATCCTCAGGAAGAAAACCTAGATTCTCCCTTCCACCGATTTGTTTAGACATTAGAGCATGTGATGACTTAGGAGGAATTCCCACGTTAGTGGCCATCTCGATATGTAAGCCTGCAACTGCAGAAATATTCCTATGGCATCTATACAGGTGAGTTTTCTTTGGACTTGCAAGAGGATGACTATGATCACTAATAAAATTTACCACTAGGAACTTTCCATTGTCTGCCCTCTTTATCCTCAATTTCGCTTCACAACAGAACCGAGTCACAGAACGTCTACGTTTCACATAGACATCACGTTTGTCCTTTCCCCGTTCACCCTGTGCACTACAACAAAAAACTCTATCCAGTATTTTACCCTCCTTGTCTACATGTTTTGAACTGCGCCTTATACCAAATCCTATTAGTTTAGCGTATGCTAAGTAGAATACGTAGCCTTCTTCTTCACTCTCAAATTCTCTACCTAAAAGTGGAATTAAGTTGGCTTCGATGTCCTCCAAAGGTTGGCCGTTTGCATCGAAATTCAATTGACGACGACAAGTAGCAGATTCGCTGTTCAATTTGAACACGTGGAAAATAAAGGTTCAACTAACCAGAACTTGTAGATTATTGGAAAATGAAAACAATATAAGCGAAGAAAGCTTCACTTCAACATTATGGAGATTGTAATATTAGGCGAATATAGTTTCGCTTTATAAGATATTATCTAAAAATATATTAGTGAAGAGATCTTCGCTTACATGTGCACTAAAAAAATTGGAGAAGTTAAACAATGTTACCTTAAATCATTAATATCATTCTCGTCCATATCATTCTCGCTGATACGTATTCCTTCCTGATAATCAAACAGAACAGAACATTTCATGTCGAGTATTCAAAAAACATAGAAAAGGTTGGGACGAAAAGTAAAGAAGGTATAGATGACATTCAAAAACATACCATTTTATAATTTAGGAAGATGGATTGATATTATAATGTAGTCTCCGGCGAAGGAGAGGTCGATGGTAGACAATGTAGTATAACTCCGGCGAAGAAATGGTTGTACAGGTGAGAGAGAGAAGAGTACAAACTTTGTCTAGCTTAGCAGCATGGCTTGCTGCATGCAGCATTTAATGAAAAGGTGACAGGTGTTAGGTGGCGGTGAGGTGACTTGTTAAAAAAATTATTTCATTTTAATAATTAATTGACAAAAATTATTATGAAATAAAATTAATAAATCAATCAATCAATCAGTAAGCGAAGATTTCTTCACATTATTATTTTGACAATTGTTTTAGAAATATTATTTTGACAGTAGTTTTAAAAAATATTAATTATTTATCAAATTTATACTTCAAGTTATACATTATTTCTTAATGTTTCAAGATTTAGTTAAATATAAGGCTGATGTTTTAAAAAAAAACAATTCGAAGAACAAAAAAGATAAATCTGAAATAAAATATGACATTGAATTTTCAAGAATGCAAAATATTCAAATATTCAGTAACAAATTCAACCAACACATGTCTATTACAAAAACAAAGGCTGCAAATCACAAGCAGCAATGGATTCTAGCAAGCTTGTGTGAGGAACACCAAACACATCCAAATATGTCTTTAGAGGATTCTCTGCCTCAAATACCCAAACAAGTTCATTAACATCGTGCCGAGACTTGTCGTATACAACTATAGTTTTGTCGTCCTCGGGCTCGACAAATGGATTCTCCATTTCTTTAGTTGTACCTCCTCCAGCAATTACAAACCCCATAAGATCCAGTTTGTAAGCCGGGATGAATTCCCCTGCAAATATGAAGGTGTAACTGTCGAAGAGTTTCGGCAGCTGAAAGAAAATACAAAACATTATTAGTAATCATGGACAATTGAATATCATATGGAGGAGTAGGAATAAGACAAAACTTACATTGTTCAAATACCGCATTCTGCCAGCTCTTGGACCGCCCACAGTCCCATGATTATCTCGCTGCACCTCGTATGGTTCCTCGTCCACGTAACAGTTAAATCTGATTGATGATTTTATCCCTGTATAAAAGCAATAGGTGTTTTTAGTTTCATATATGTGAAAATGAATATTGAGTTAACAGTAAAGGGTTAAGAATAACAGAGTCTCACAATCAATGGTAAGGACCCAACTCCCGTTCAATATGCCCTTCAATACTTTGATAGTGCGACCGCATCCACCATTAGAATCGGTGGATGCTATGACGTGGGTCACATCGTCTCGCCACCTCATTGTCACCGTGGCACCACATGTGTTAGCATATTGTTGCATCAAGTGCTGTTTAAGAACAATCATAAGTATTTCAGTTAAACAGGATGAAAACTTAAACAATATGGAAAAAAAAAGAAATGTCACGAAGAGTACTATCTCTTCACTTGTTAATTGATTTGGGCATAAAATCCAGTCTTTGCCAAAGTTTTGGACGGATGCTGAGGCGGTTGCCTGCACGTGCATGAAAAAAAAACGGTCTTTGTTAGTATGTACTAGGGTTTCATGGAAATAATATCCCAAAACCTAACACTAGGTAATTTTTCCTAAATAACATTGATTTACAGTGAAGGTGACATTTTGAGAGTAGGATTTCCTAAAGATTAAAGAGACAACAACATCACATAACAGAATCTAGTGTAGTAGTTGCATAATCCTAAATATGAAAAGTTACTATTCAGGAATACGTACCATTGTGGAGTCGTGAAGATGTGGATTCAGGTTCGGTCGACGGGGAGCCGGTTACGAATCGCCGTGAAAAGGAGGCAGGAAGAGAGAGAGATGAATCGGGCGGAAATGATTATAAAATAATCATATTAGGGGGTATATATATTCATGTAACCGGGGCGAACATGTCTTCTTTCGAAAAGCGACTATTCATTCCATGGAACATGACACAGGGACCAGGGGCGAATAAGTGTTCTCTCGAGAAGCGACTATTCAATCCATTTTACATGGAACATGGTCTAGGCGAACAAATATTCTCTTCCAGCAAAAAAAAATTTAAATAAAAAAAAATTAATGAATTAATTGAAGCGAATATTATATCGCTGCATGTCATTTTAAATTAATTGAATTAACAGTTATTAATAAACGGAAATAAAAAAACAAGAAAAAAACTAGCCAGTAATTGAGGCGAAGATTTGTTCGGTTGCTGCATGTCATCTTCAATTAATTGAATTAATATTTAATAAACGGAAATATAAAATCCATGTCAGTTTGGTCTTTACATAGACGGGTAAGTGTCCTTACATGGTAGGCAAGCGGTCTACTCATGGGTGGGTATGGGGGTTTTACATGAGGTTTTTATTAGAATTAATTCAAGCAAATATATCTTCGCTCATGAGGGTCTCCAGCCAAAAAAAATGAAATAAAAAAAAAAGAAAAAAACTAGCCAGTAATTGAGGCGAAGATTTGTTCGGTTGCTGCATGTCATCTTCAATTAATTGAATTAATATTTAATACATGGAAATATAAAATCCATGTCATTTTGGTCTTCACATAAACGGGTTAGTGTCTTTCCATGGCAGGCAGGCGGTCTTCTCATGGGTGGGTTGGGGGGTTTACATGAGGTTTTAATTAAAATTAATTGAAGTAAATATATCTTCGCTCATGAGGGTCTCCAGCCAAAAAAAATGAAATAAAAAAAAGAAGAAAAAACTAGCCAGTAATTGAGGCGAAGATTTGTTCGGTTGTTGCATGTCATCTTCAATTAATTGAATTAATATTTAATACATGGAAATATAAAATCCATGTCATTTTGGTCTTCACATAAACGGGTTAGTGTCTTTCCATGGCAGGCAGGCGGTCTTCTCATGGGTGGGTTGGGGGGTTTACATGAGGTTTTAATTAAAATTAATTGAAGCAAATATATCTTCGCTCATGAGGGTCTCCAGCCAAAAAAAATGAAATAAAAAAAAGAAGAAAAAACTAGCCAGTAATTGAGGCGAAGATTTGTTCGGTTGCTGCATGTCATCTTCAATTAATTGAATTAATATTTAATAAACGGAAATATAAAATCCATGTCATTTTGGTCTTTACATAGACGGGTAAGTGTCTTTACATGGTAGGCAAGCGGTCTTCTCATGGGTGGGTATGGAGGTTTTACATGAGGTTTTTATTAGAATTAATTCAAGCAAATATATCTTCGTTCATGAGGGTCTACAGCCAAAAAAAATGAAATTAAAAAAAAAAGAAAAAAATAGCCAAGTAATTGAGACGAAGATTTGTTCGGTTGCTGCATGTCATCTTCAATTAATTGAATTAATATTTAATACATGGAAATATAAAATCCATGTCATTTTGGTCTTCACATAAACGGGTTAGTGTCTTTCCATGGTAGGCAGGCGGTCTTCTCATGGGTGGGTTGGGGGGTTTACATGAGGTTTTAATTAAAATTAATTGAAGCAAATATATCTTCGCTCCAGAGAGTCTCGAGGCAAAAAAAATTAAATACAAAAATTAAATAAAAATTCCTAGAAAAAAAATGAATGAATTTATTGAAGCGAATATTATATCGCTGCATATATTTTTTAATAAATTAAATTAATATTTAATAAACGTAAATATAAAATCACTGTCATTTTGGTCTTTACATAGACGTGTAAGTGTATTTTCATGAACGGCAGGCGGTCTTCTCATGGGTGGGTATAGGGGGTTTACATGAGGGTCATTGCAACGGGCGTGTAGATCTTCGCTCCAATCGCATCTCACCCTTCCCTCGGACACGTTGCCCGGAGTGAAGATATCTTATTTGGGTATCATATGATTATTATATTATTTCCTGGCGTTAACAGGCGCTTCCGTTAACGGCGTCTTGTGTGAACCCGGGCCTAAACCCGGATTCCGGATACTCCCTCCCTCCGTCTCCTACCCAGATTGATTTATTATTAAAATAATAATGCTGCAATCTGATTGGTCCGCCACAGGGGAACACGGCAATCGGTAGCAGAAGATCTGAACTGTACTCATAGGTACACGATTTAAAATACCCGATTCTTTTTTCTCTCATTTTTTTTCTTATTTTATTTTGATTTTTGGATCTAATAAAGTATTTAGTTAAAAATCAAGGATAAACATTTATATGGTATGTTTTCGATAAATTTAACTTAATTGTAGATAAATATATTTTTAAAACTTAAGGCTGGTTCATATAAGGTTATTTAAAAATTAAGAAAGAAATAAAAATGAATTGTGATGCTTTTGAGTAGGCAGTGATTTTTTTAATAAAAAAAAAAATTAAAATGTATTCATATATATAAAGAAATAAATAAAATAATGAGTAGTGATAGGGGATCTATATATATATAATGATGTTTAATTTCAAAAGTGTCCGAATTGTCGGATCGAGAGTTATGGTTAATTTGGAAATATATATGTGAGAATAATGAATACTTGGTTCGGATTGTGGGTTGACTCGCCCATAAACTTAGAACGATTAAAAATAAAATTAAAAATGATATAGGTATGTTTTGAACTTGCAACTTAACTAGACAAGTATAACCCTTCAACTAGAGCGGTCAGACGGACCAACCCATGGCAGGGCGGGCCTACCCACCAAAACTCATCGTTTGACAGATCAACGGTGGGCCGACCCACCATCCCGGTGGGCTGAAAATTCTCAACCCACCCAACCCAAAGTGGGTTGCGGGTTAGGCAGATCAGCCTACTAGTTGTCTCACTACAAATAAAAATCATTAATAGTTCTAGAAAAGAAGAGTTAAGAACATGATCAAATAGTCATAATATACACCAAACAAGAGTCTTGTCTATCATTTCACATTAATTGTCCAAATAGTTCAACAAAGTAACTAAAATTTGAAAATTTGCATAAAATACAAATTTTAGGTAGGATAAGAAGAACCGGATATCAACTTTGTAGTGTCATTTAGACTGTTGCAGTACTGCTTGGGAGAGAAAAAAAACTAGGGTTATGCGGCATATGTTTATAAAGCTATAAATCATATTAGATTTTTTTTTGCCAACCCGCGGGCTGACCCGTGTATGCCTGCGACCCGAGCGGGCTGACCCATGTAGACCCACTTCCAAATGGGTTGCTAATATTTCAACCCAACTCGTCTAAATTGTTTGGCAGGGCGTGTCAACCCAATGGGCCTAACCCAAATTGACGACTTTACATTTAACCAACTATGCTAATAAGACTTTATATTTAAAATTCAACACCAAATTTGATGAAGCGGGACATTTTAACAATATAAGTTCAATTTTTAACTAACTAATCATATATATATAATGATGTTTAATTTCGAAAGTGTCCGAATTGTCGGGTGGAGAGTTGTGGTTAATTTGGTTATATATATATAGAGAGAGAGAAATGATTAGGTGAGGGAATGACTTGATATAATCTTATTCGCTGAATCAAATAATTTTTCTCTTTTCTCTCTTTCCTCCCACTTTTATATTTTCCAATCAATGAAGGTGATGTCAAGTCATTCACTCACCAAATTATCTCTCTCTATCACTCCTCATATATATATATATATATATATATATATATATATATATATATATATATAATATAAATGTGTGTGTGAGAGTAAATGGAAATGATTTATTTGACTGAAGTAAAGTGTAAGGTCACATATTAGAGGTCGATTATTGGGGTGGATAAATGTGGAATGAGATGGATGGTTAGCCAATGTCGGGTTGTATGTGAATGATATTGGTTAAAATTTGCAATGAAATTGGTGGGTGGGTAATTAGAGTGTTTTATGTTTTATTTAATATATTATTCGTGATTTATTAAAAAATTTAAACATTGAAATACATATTATTTTAAATAAAATATTATTAATTTATTTTTTAATATTTTTATCCGTGTGCATCGCACGAGAATCTTCATAGTTAAATTAGAGAGGGAATAGTAATTAAAATGATTGTGGTGATTTGCGATAAAAAGTGTGAAGAATCGGTCAATAAGATTGCGTCAAGGATAGAGATGACAATGGGTACCTGTATATTCGATACCCATGGGTATCCGATGGTCAGGTTTGGATATTTTAAATCGGGTTCAGGATCGGGGGATGGAGAGTGAAAATGATTACCCGATTGGGTTCGTGGTCGGGTATGCAAAGTGTGCAAAACTAAGTCTAATACCCAAAATATTAATATTAAAATATGGAAACAATACTAGATTTATCATTGAGATTGTGGTTATTTAACGACAGTTAGTTTTTGCCGATTGAAACTGATTCCATGGAGTGTTGAATCTCATCGACAACTTGAAGGTATAGTTCGATCTGACGGTTACCGTCGAAAATAGGTCTTTCACGCACCTCCTCCAATGCCGTTGAATCACACCTTAGTGTATTATCATCACGGCTGATTCCAAATTTACATCATGATGTGAAATTCCCAACGGTTGAAACACCTCCACTAGGGCTAATTCAATATTCTTCAATATAAAAGACACCAATATTTCGAAAAGAAACTTCTCCACCGGCGATGTTCTATTAGGCTTTGTATGACGACGGTGCTGATTCTGGCATTCGACTGTTGTTGTATCAGAGTTTTGGGTTTATAAGTATGACTCATGTATAAAATTATTTAAATAAAAAAAACTTACATGTATAAATGATATGGCAATAATTTAAGTCACGAACTTTTGAATAAATATAACATAATTTACAAGTTCATGGATACAGACAATAGATTTTTAAATGGTGGATAAAATTAAGAATTAGTGGAACCGCATGAATAAATTGAATAAATATAGTATTCTTGCCATTCAAATATATATATATTTATTAAAGTTTGAAATAACTTTTAAAATTCCACATTATTCCACATTTACATGAAATATATTATTTATGTTACATATACCTACACTTCAGTACTCCAACATCATTTTTTTTTATTTTTTCTATGACTCTTAATCTTTACTTTTTTACAAAATGTGTTTTTCATTATATACTCATTCTTCACTTTTTATTTCTCGTACAAAAAAAATGAATAATTTAACTCCAAGTATAAATAGTTCTTATTTTATTGACGAAATTTGAGAACTTCTTAATATCTAATTTAAATCATCGATCGTATAAGATTATTATTAGGTTGTGTTTATCAAATTTAGATTTATTTTGAATAATATATTTATTTTGTCTTCAAATTAAATTATGGAGGAGGCGAATGGGTAACAACATTGTTGTTGCCTTAATATACAAAATCTTTGTCTATAAATGGAATAGAGTAAATCGTTGTCGTTTGAGAATGAAGTTGAATAAAATAATTTTAAGGCGAAGGTAAAAATTTTGTCCGCAATAAAAATTAAAAAAATAAAAATGGTTATACCGTGTATAAGAGAAATTTGTATTTATTTTTAACTCAAATTAACGGTTTTATAATATTTTTTAATGATTTAAATATTTGTGGCGTAATTTAAAACAAAATTTAATATATAATGAGAAATTTTAAATAAAATTAAATATAGAAAGAGAAATTTCAAATAATATATGAAGATATTTCAAATTTAATTAAATATATAAGAGAACCAAAATTATACTTTGATTAAGAGTGTGAATAAATTCGATCATAAATAAATCTAAATGGATTGATAATTAAATAAAAAAGCTAAATAGAGCTCAATAGCTGGGTTGACTGGTACAAACTGTTCATAATTAAAATTTAATTTATATATATATATATTAGATTCAAGTATAATCTTTCACTTAGATTTTATCATTTCAAATGGATGATTTATGGCAACATCCGCAGCATCTCTACCACTAAAGTGGATTGATGATGTATGGCAGCATTCGCAACATCCTCTACCAACACTTTGGGTGATGTTTCAACTTGAACATCTGCAATTTGATTATCTTTGGCAACATTCGCAGCATTCTCTACCACCACTTCGAGTGATATTTCAACTCGAAGCTCTTAAGATTGAGGTTCTTCTATAGGGGGTGCCATTGTAAGTAATTGTGAATGACATCCCTGAGATATTGATTTGTGTTCATAACCTCGTACAAGACATGGATGAACGAATCAAACAGGACAGATGGGTTGACTTCCTGTTGTTATGATGATACTGCTACATTTACCAACATTTGTATTTCTTTTGCTATATTTTTTTAGATCTAGTCATGTTCTGTGCAGATCTAGTCATATTCTGTGCAGGTCTAGCAATAGTGTCTAATGCATTTTTAACGATGAAAAAGGTTAATATCTGAAACTCATCCTTTCTAATTTGATCCCCCTCCACATTATCTGTCACATAATC
Source organism: Impatiens glandulifera (assembly GCF_907164915.1). Classification (NCBI taxonomy): domain Eukaryota; kingdom Viridiplantae; phylum Streptophyta; class Magnoliopsida; order Ericales; family Balsaminaceae; genus Impatiens; species Impatiens glandulifera. The sequence continues at coordinate 156,932,388 of NC_061862.1, read as the reverse complement.
ATCCACATGATCTGTCACATGATCATCCTCATGTTCATCCACATGATCTTCCACATGATCATCCACATCATCATCAACATGATTTGCCTGATGATGATCCACATGATCTAACACACGATCTTGCACCACATCTAGAAGTGGAATGCGTCAAACATCCCTTCCATATCTGAATTCTCCTCGTTTCATTTCCATCTGAATCATACTAAACAGCTTATTGTCATCCAACATGATAATATCGGAAATTTTCGTTCGTAAAGTAGTTGCCGTTTAGGGTCCACAACTCTATTCATGTAAAACAACTGAAACAATAAACAATATGTTAAAACATTTACATTAACATTTGAATAAAACACTGAATTAAAGTAATAACAAAAATTATTCACAATGAAAAATGTATGTGGTCCAATGAAATGACGTTTTTCATGCATCGTCCACTTCTAGCAGCTTCAACTAAGTCTTTCATTGTGGATTTGTACCAATTTATGTTTCGGATATTATAGACGTCAAAAAAAGATTTTATGATTTTAAACCTACACTGTATATTTTGTGAGGTCTATAGAAAGCTGCTAACAACATAGACTACAAAGTCTATCTTAAAATTATTGCCAGCTACTCTATTGTTTAGAACCATCTCTAGCATTACAGTTTTTCTTGGATCGGAACTATTTTGTTTCATTCCCCATCGTCTCCTCCACTGCCACAATCGTTGATCATATTCGAGGAACTCTATATCGTTTTCAACGAACTCAACAATTTTAATTACCCCTCTATGGATTCCTAGTACACAATGAACATCATCTTCTTCAATTTTGACTTTCTCGTCATTCCGTAGACTGATCGTACAATTACCGATGTCAATGTCAAATTTGAATGACCTGACAAGGTGTCGAGAGATTTTGCTTGGAAATTTTGAAATATCAAGTGTAAGAAGCACTCTGAAGCTTATGGCCTTCACAACCTCTTTTTGTTCTTTTATCAATTGTTAAATTAGTTTGAAAAGACCAAATGACAAAGTCCTAGTCAAGAAAATGTTGTGTTCAGATTTTCTTGGGGAGGAGGGAGGTGAGGGAGCGGGAGATGAGGGAGTTGACGAAGCAGGAGATGAGGGAGTTGACGAAGCTGGAGATGAGGGAGCGGGAGATCAGGGAGTTGAGGAAGCGGGAGATGAGAAAGCAGAAGATGAGAAAGCGGGGGGTGCGGTTGCACACCCTTCATCATCAGTTGTAGCAGTAATGAAAAACAATGACAAATCTGATGTCGAGGACCGACGACGGTTCCTTTTATATACTCTACAAAAAAACAAACATATAAGTGAAGCACGATTAACAGATATAAAAGTGCTGAAACTAAAATTTCAAGTTTTATTTACAATGTTAGGGACCAATTGGTCCATAACATAATTTAACTAATTCAAGTTCATAACTAAGTTCATAACTAACAAAGAGGTATCATCTTCTCCAAACATAATTCAGCTAAGCTTTCAATTTCTGAATTTCAATTATTGTATATATTTACTATACTATGTTCTAAAATGGGGTTAAGTAAGATAGATAACAAGTTTTGCAGCCTTTGTTCAGTTCATAACTTCTTAAAATAAAAATAAATAGAAGACAATAATACTTTTTGGAATACTTATTGATCCAAGACATGGCAATGTTAGGAAGACATTATTTCTGAACATCACCATGTTAGAGAGTAATTGTTCCCGAACATGATCATGTAAGGGAACAATTATTCCAGGACATGACCATGTTAGGGAATAATTATTCCAGAACATGGCCATGTTAGGAAGTAATTATTCTCAAACATGGTCATGTACGGGAATAATTGCTCAAGTTCCTAACTAAAAAGGAGGTATCATCTTCTCCAAACATAATTCATTTAAGCTTTCAATTTATGAATTTCCATTACTGTATATATTTACGGGATAAATGATAAATTTAGTACTCTTATTGAAGAGATTTTTCAAATTTAAGACTCTCTTCATTTTTTATCATTTAAAGAACTATTGTTATAATATTTTGTTATATTTAATACTTCGTAGTAACACTGATGTTAATTTATATATAATTCTGTTAAATTTCTTAAAGTTTCATTTAATATTTACTTTTATTTTAATATAATACAATCTTTTTTTCTCTCTTTTCTCCATTTCACTCTTTCAGCACTCGACAAATTCGCCCGTCCTCTCACCAAATTTAGCCACCCAATTGTGATTCTGATTTCCTCCGATGGGTTCCGATTTGGGTATCAGTATAAAACCTCGACGCTGAAAATCGACCGCCTAATCAACAGCAGAACCGAAGTTGTCCGATGTTTGATTCCAACCTTAACAATCCCGAACCACCATCAATTGTTACTGGCTTGTATCATGCCTTTCATGGAGTTATCAACAATTATTCATTCTAACACCGTTCTAGAGAGATAATTTGAGGACAAAGAGATGTTCTTGAGTGACATCAAGTTACCAATAGAGTCGGGTAATTCTCCAACGAGTTCATTTGATGAAAGATTCAAGAGTTGTAGGTTTTCTAAAAGAGTTATCGAAATGGGTATTTTACCTCTAAGCTTATTGCTAGAGAAATCAAAATGGGTAATGTTGAAATGCCATTGTTTCGAGAGAAACCCAGATAAATGCGCTTGTGAAATTGTCATATATTGGAGTTGTTTCATGTTTGCGAGAGGATGACGGTCCGTTGGAATTGACATAGACGCCGAAGGTTAAATTAGTGACATTATGTAGGCGACTTAACCCAACGTCGGTGAGTCGTTGGAAACCGTTAAAGCGTGTGAAGGAACGGAGATTGAGAGCTAGTTTGATAGGGAATTAAACAGGAGCTATGGGAGAAAGAGAAAAAAATATTATATTAAAATAAAAGTAAATATTAAATAAAATTGTAAAAAAAAATAACGGAGTTAAACGTGTTAATATGAAGTGTTAAATATAGCAAAATATTATAACAATAATTCTTTAAATAACAAAAAAATTAGGAGAGTCTTAAATTTGATAAATCTCTTCAACAAGAGTATTAAATTTATCATTTATCTCATATATTTACTATACCATGTTCTCAAATTTCCTAACTCAAAAACAGAAAATATAAACGAGAATAAAAACAGTTTTAAAATATTAAATCAAGTTTCCGAACATGGCCGTGTTCGGGACTAATTGGTCTCTAATATGACCATGTTCTAGACTAATTGGTCCCTAATCGACCATGTTTTGGACCAATTATTAGTTTTGTCTAATAAACTAATAACTCAAATTTCCTAACTCGGATATAGAAACCAGAAACACAATTAAATACAGTTTTAAATATTAAATCAAGTTCTAGAACATAGACATGTTCAGAAAAACCCTAACTATAACTAAAAGAAACTTACCTAGTGTTGGACTTGGATGTAGTTGAATGAATCTGATTCTCCTGAAAAGTAAAAGTAAAATGATTTTAGGGTTATAGTTGTTCGCTAACATTGTTGTTCGAAATTGATTTTATGACTTACCATTTTCGAAGCTCAAAGGGAATAAGAAATCGCCGAAGTCGAAAATTACAGAAGATGGAAGAAAAAATTGCCGAAGTCCGAAGTCACGAAAAAGGGAAGAAAAAATCGCCCAAGTTTCAAGTCGAAGAAGAATGAATGATTCAAAAATGGAGAAGAAATCGTCGAAGTCGAGGAGGGGAAGAAAGAAGACGACGGTTCAAAAATGGAGAGTTTTTTCTCTCTCAACCATCCACCGTTACTTTTTTTTTTTCTATCGGTGGCAGCCAGGTGTGGCATTGCTGGAATCATTCTATATGCGGAAACTTATACTAAAAATCATATATGAGATTATTCTATTTGGGCGGAGAAATTGAAGAATAAAACAAATAATAAAGAGATTACAAAATAAGAAGTGGTTTTTAATTTTATTCATCAAGTTAGGAAATTAATGAGACTAAGTTATATATATATATATATATATATAATCTAGAAAATAAAATATAATCTCGAAAATATATAATTTTTGTTCCCTAATTAAAATAAAAGGTAATCAAACTTTAATTATCTTTAATAATTAAATTAAACTTGTTTTTGACACTATAAAATAATTAATTGATTGTTAGTATAAATAAAATATTTAATTAAAAATATAAATACTAATCTCAATAATATATAATTTATTTAGAACTTATATTTGTTATTAATAATTTAATTTATTTATTTTTCAAAACAAAGTTAAGTATAATTTGGGAATGAAAATTGTGTCACTACATTATTAGTTGAAAAGGGGATAAAGAGTGAGAAGCGAGAAAATTTATTATTTTATCAACGAATTAGATTGCGCCACGTAATTCTTTCTCAAATTTCCCCACTCAAATTCTCTCCCCAATTATTTCTCAATTTATTATTTGACAATAATTTTATACAAAAGAACAAAATCGATGGAACCTTCTTTTTTTGTCTAACCATTTGAGATTTTTTTTCATCGATTTCAGTGGTTTGATTGAACATTTCGGTGTACAAATTTATCAAACCCATATATTACAACCTTAATTTTGCTTTAATATTTAAGAGTATTTTCAATTGAGTTATCCAATAAATAATGGTTAGTTATAATGGTTTTTATACACACTGAAACAAGTTAAATAAAATAATATTTTAAAATATTACTTAATTACATATACACAAATTTATTACGACATTCTTAAATTTTGAGTTCTTAACAAAAATTTGAGAATGAGAATAGTGTTTGAGCGTGAGACCATCTCCAATGATACTAAATCCATTTCTTCTCCTCCAATAGAACATTAAACTTAAACCTAAAATGGGATTATACCATCTTGTCTCTTCAAACAAAAATGGCATATTATTCATAAACGCATATATTTGAATGAAAATTCAAAATAAATCCATGAAGTTTAATAATTGTTTGATTTGGATATTTAATTTTTTCATATTACTTATTTTGAACATTTAATTTGGTCCTTTAATTTTTATATTTAGTTTTGTATATAATTTGTTTATATGATTAATTTTTTGTTTTATTTTTTATATTTATATTAATATTTTTTTATATATCATAAATTTATAATAATAAATAATATTGATAAAAAACTAAAAAAAATAAAATAAAATAATTATATTTCTTAAAAATACATACACGTAAAAATTACATTTTTTACTATAAATAAAAATACATCTCTTATAATAACTTTCTTCGTGTGATATAATTTACGTTTATTTAATAATATTTAATTTGTTTTTTTATGTGTATAAATTATTAATTTTATCATAATTTCTTTAATGATTGTGGGTTTGAGAAGGTATTAAGGTTTAATTTGTAAAATTGATAAATATATAAGTAGTTATTAAAAAAAAGTTAAAAAGTTAGTATAAAATATAATATTTTAAAATATTCTTTTTAAGTTAAAAAATTAAAAAATATTGAAAATAGATTCTTATTTGGCGTGACATTTATTTCATTTTGAGTTTGAAAATAAATATATGAATTAAAGATGGTGTCAAAAAATTATTATTTTTCTTTTGTTGTCATAACTGTTTATGACCTTCTTTAATGTTTTTTGTGTTCAAATTAGACTATTTATGACAAATAATATTATAACTTATACTAAACTATTTTATATATACATTCAAATGAATTAATGTTCTCAAATCTGGATTAAAAATGTATTTCTAAAATAGAAAACATATCTTAAGCTAATGGAATTTTCAGATCAAAAATAGAAAGTATTTACATTTTCAATACATTCTTAACTAAAGATGAATCAACAATAACAAAATGATGCAACGCTAAGAAAGATTTCATGCTTATAAACAAGCACAACAAAATTTCCAAAGAAATGGTGCAAAACTTTAGTAAAAATTACTAAAATAATACAGCTGATAAAACTTTACAATTACATCATCAACATAATAATATCTTTCACAATAGTGCAACAACTTACTAATACAAAACCTCTTCATCATCATCAAAGTTAGCAATGATCTTCCGATTGAGACTCGTAAAACTCAGTCGGGCAAGGCGACATAACCTCCTCTTCGAGAAACTGCACCACTTGTAGCATCGTCGGCCTCCCCTCAGGATTCCCATCAGTGCACCTAACCGCAATCTCAACCATTGCTTCAACCGTTTCCTCATCAACATCCAAACAATTCTTGTCCACCACATCATCCATTCTATTCTCTCGAATCATTGTGTTCATCTGAAAATTCGACAATCACATTATATTATACATAGCTACACTAAAAAAAGGAAGAAAAGTCCATTTAGCACCTACCCATCCAACAACATTGAGTCCTCGTTTGACAAACATTTGATCTGTGGGACGCTTTCCTGTCACAAGCTCCAACAACAAAACTCCAAAACTATACACATCTGTTTTTTCAGTCGCTCTTCCACTTTGTAAATATTCAGGTGCCAAATAACCGAAAGTTCCTGCAACAACAGTCGTGACATGGGCATCCTCATCAACCAAAAGCTTGGCCAACCCGAAATCAGAAACTCTAGGCTCCATATTCTCATCGAGTAATATATTGCTGGACTTCACATCTCTATGTATTATCCTCGGAGAACAATCATGATGTAAATAAGCCAACCCTCGGGCTGACCCAACAGCTATCTTTAATCGAGCATTCCAATCCAACAACTGGTCTCCTTGTCCTAAACAAAGCCAATGACAAAAAATTAAAAGGATATTCAATAAAAGACTATTCTTTTTGCATGAAACTTACCATGTAATAAATCATCCAAGCTGCCCAACACATAATAATCGTAGATTAGCAGCTTCGAAGTAGGATTTCGACAATACCCTCTCATATTCACGAGATTTATGTGTTTGATGCTTCCCAATATCTCAACTTCCCTCTCGAAAACTTGATCAGAACCTTCACGACCACGATCAATCCTTTTGACCGCAAATGTGCCACAATCATTCATGACCATCCTGTAAACTGTGCCGAACCCTCCAGACCCGACAATGTCTTCTTCACCAAGACAGTCGAGCTTTTCTATGATTTCAGACGATTCATATGGAAGGTCACCATGAAATGTAATGAGTTTGGTGCCTGTCAATCAAAACAATTCATTCAAAACACTAAAACATACATGATGTAAAGTGCATAAATTAAAAAAACATGAATCATTATCTTCTTTTTTACTTTTATCTTGATGAACTTGTTTTTTAACTTCTGTGTATTTCTTGACTGCCCTTTCTTTCTTTGACATAAACCAGAACCAAAGGAATATGATCACAACTACAAGTAAGACCGCCACTATCGATAGAACAGCAATGAATGCTCCTTTGATGAAATGTGATGGCCGCTTCGAAGACACTGTAAAATAACACAATTTTGTCAGGTTTCACAAAGATTCATATTTTTTCCAAATAGGACAATTATTTATTTAGTATACAAGATATGAAAAAGGAAAGAAAACTTTTAAGAACCTGAAGGTTCGACAGTTTCATGAGGAAGAACAGCAGGGAAACCTAACGATGTTCGACATTGTTTGAGAACTTGTCGACCGCATAGATCCACATTACCGATAAACCTAAAGCATTTGCCAAACAACATAGACAATCTTTGTAAAAAACCTTCAAACCAAAGCTAAATTATGATTGAATCGAATGGAACTTACGAATTGTCCCCAAATGTACTCAAAGCTCCTATATCAGGAACTTCACCAGAAAATGAGTTTGAAGATAAGTTCCTGAATCAAGTACTCCGACATCAATTTTAATCCTTAAACTACACAAAATCATCAATGAAAAGGAGAAAAATGAGTAATTACAGATAGCGGAGCTTTGTAAGACGCCCAAGAGACGAAGGTATTGCTCCCCTCAATGAATTGCTTGACAAGTCTCTACATAACCAAATAAGATCATGTTACAATTGTGTAATGTGAAAGATGGGAAAAATCAAAATCTTACAGAATGGTAAGTAAAGAAAGATTCCCAATAGTTGATGGTATTCCTCCTTGAAGAAAATTAGCTCTCAAATACCTACAAATTTTACAAGATCATTTCAGATAATCACCAACAAAGAGGAAGTTTAACAAGATCATTCATACTTACAGGGCTCTCAGCTCTGTACAATTAGAAATTTCATTAGGGATCACACCATGCAAGCCGTTCTGATGAAATGCCCTGTTTTTTATAACCCAAAAAGATTCAAGAACAATTGATTAAATCTAATAATGTAATGGGGAGGAGGGTTTGTGTTGTCTCTTCTTACAATCTCTGTAATCCATTCAACTTCCCAATGCTAGGAGATATAATCCCTCCAAGCTGCATGTAAGGCAAATTTCTGTACATCCACGATTCATCAATTACAAGATCTAAGTTAAGATCCAAAATCGAGTATTGAGAGAAAGAGAGAAAGAAAGAAAGAACATACATTGAGTTAACCCTTTGGCTATCAGGGTAACAAGTAATACCAGTCCACTTACAAGGAGATTCATCGGAATCTCTCCAATCACTAAGAAGATTATTGCTATCATTCAAAGAACTCTTAATTTCCAACAAGGAAATTCCTGAAAAAGGGAAATTTCAGCTAAAACACATACGCATTGTCGAAATCAAACGAGGGAAAACAGAGAAATTTACCATCTTGAGTAAGTGCGAAAGATCTGCTTAGGGATAAAACCAGAATGGGTAAGAAAATCCAACCCAATGACTCCATTTTCTTCACGAAGCTCGATCTGGCAACAGGGTTTTGCTAAAATAGAAGTGTAAATGAGAAGTTTACTTATTTTCTGGTCAGCATTTTGGAAAAAGGTGAATGAATGGAGTTTGAGTGGAACCCTGATGATGATGATGATGATTATGGAAGTAAAGAAAGATTGTAAAAATGATGCCCCAGAAGAACAGTGCATCTTCCCGCCTGGATTTAGGGCAAAATTTGAATTTTTTTATATGGAAAGTTGTGCAGGACATAGCCGTTTACAGAGAAATAATCAGACATAATGTACTGTCTAATCATTTATGGCGATTGTGAAACACTTGCTCAATTTAGAGACAGGGAGGAAAGATTTAGGCCAATGAGGAGTCGAGTATGGAGTTGTTTTGTACTCGAGGGAGAGTGTGGGAGGATTGGGGAAAACGACGAATAGGGGACACTGCCCTAGCATCTGGCTTTTTATTAGAGATCTGTTTGTTTGTTTGTTTTGTAGCTAAATACAGAACAATTTTGTTGGGTTTTTTATGGAAGAATGAACTTTTATGATGTGGGTTTTTCTTTTAATAAGAAATTATTGGGTTTTTAAGAGTATGAGTTATTGAAATTCATTTTGAAAATAAATGGAAGAGGAACTTGTTCATAAACATAATATGTTTATTAAATCTCATAAGAAAGAGTGATGGGAAATAAAAGGTAAAATGTCAATATGTTGTGAAGATTGCAATACCATGAAAAACACTAATTTTGTTTTGTTACAGGATAGAAAAATAGGAATTTGAAAATTAAAAGCAAATCAAAATGACTAGTTACTTTGAATCATGTGAAGAGTGAGACATTGTGAAAATACTAAAGTTTTGATATAAAATGGCCATGACTTGCTTAAAATGGCCAAGACAAAAGACAAACAAAAATTAATCATTAAAAAAATATATAAAATGGCTTATCCAAGCCAAGATGACTGGAACTTTCGTAATAGCTAAGTCTAGCTTTTTTCTTTTTATTTTCTCTTATCAAATTCAATCATAACTAAATATTATTTTATTAAATATATTATCAATTAATCACACAATTAATTTATTTTTTTGAAAATGATCTATATATATTTAAAATGATAAAAAAATGTTTAATCATGCGATCACAAAGCATGACATAAAAAAATTAATACTCAATAAGTTATTGAACTCGTAAGTTATCGAAAATAACGATTAACTCTCTAACTGAATCTACTGGTTTTCCAGAACGAATCTCAAAACATTATAATAATAATATTATGAATGATATGTATCGAACGACTACGATCATTGAAAATTCGACAATTTCTCTCAAACTAGATAATCCACAAAAAATAATTTGGATGATAACACAAATATGTAGGTCTATCGTATCAAGCACATCAATTCACACTTCCAAACAACTACCAATGAATGCGGGCATCACTCAATTAATCTCAGTAATACTCTATAAAAGACGTTAGATGTTAGGATTTGTATCTTCCAAATTCGACCTGTTTGAAACAATCTGTAAAAAACGTAAGGACGAAGAACACAAGAAGATATAGATTTATAGTGGTTCACTCAAATTGAGTTACGTCCACTTCAGCAGCCACCGGATTTCACTATGAAGAAGAAAAAAGAATACATGGTTTTTGCCTCACACTTTTTCTCTCTAGAATTCTGTTTTATTTTTGTAAACTCTTAATTATCACATATTTATAAGATAAACATTCAGATAATAAACCTAAATAACTCTTGGTCAGGCCCAAGCCTAAAACCAAATACAAATTCAATAAACTCTAATTAACAATGTAGAGTTTATTATAAGTATATGTTACATAACTCAACATTAGATACTAGTCACGCCTCGACAATACAATAGTAATTGAGTTGTTGATTCAACCTCTCGTGACACATACGACTAACCATAATTCAACATTTTTTCATACACATATTAAAAAGAAAGCATAATAATAGTTTCCCTACAACGAAAATGAAGAAAATACATCCTGATAAAAATTAAGAAAACATTATAATGAATATGAAGAGTTCTAAAAATGTTACTTTAAGTCTAAATCTACAAAACTATTAAAAATATGGTGAGTTTATCTTTGTCAGTTATTATGATCGTTTTGAAGTATTTGGCATATTTCTTCGAAGTTGTTGCCACGTATGAAGAGCTAAGAGCCGACGAAAGTTTTTTAATCCTCTTAGGATGTGTTCTGATTGGGGCTTCTTTTCCTACTACTAATACTTCGAGTGGTGTTTCAACTTAAACCTCGCGGGTTGAGGTTTTATGGAAACCACCACCACCTTGGGTGGCGTTTTAACTCGAACCTCTACAGGTTAAGGTTCTACGGCAACTGCCACCATCACTTCGGGTGGTGTTTCTACTCAAACTTCTACGGGTCGAGGATCTATGCCAACCACAACTTTGGGTGGTGTTTCAACTCAAAACATTGGAAGTTTTTTTATTCTTCCTCTTATGATGTTGTAATCCCCGAGAAATCCCTTCTATAGTTTAACACGTGTTTGGAGGACACATGGCAATACGGGAGAACCCAAAGTGGCTCGAGGTTCGATGGTTTAAACATTGGTTTGCATGACAGACATCTTCTTAAAATAAAACATATTATATTGAAAAGATTTTGATAGTATTTGGCAGTTTTTAAAATTAATTATGTAAAAATAATTAATTTTTATTCAAATTTTAATAATATGAGAATTTGTTATAATCAAGTGACGCTTTAATTTGAAATCCGATTTAAATTAATTTAATAAAAGTTATTTATTTGAATACAGATTCGTTAATTGATTTTTAAAAAATCAATAAAATATGTATGTGTACAAACGTATTTTACACTAGAGTTTCGTTTTTGGTTCGAAGATTGGTGATACTAAAAAAGGACTTCCGCGCTTCATCATCCATACACATATGAAGACGATATCTACTTATAAAGTTGACTTTTAAAAATCTGTTATATCACATTTTAGTTTTAACCAATTATTCTTTCGGGCCTAGTCATGTTTCTAAGTTAAGCGTTATTTAAAGTATTGAAATATCAATATTTAAATGATGGTACCTGTTGCGGATGACAACTAGGGTGGAAATACCTAAAGATATTTAAACACCAAATAAACCCTTGTTGAAATGTTTTTGTGGAAATATTCTAAAAATATTTAAAATATATTTTCGAATTTTTCGAATTTTTCGAATTTTTAGAAAATGATTTGGAGTCTCAAAATTACAAAAATAATTTTGGGTTTTAAAAAGTGGAACCAAACAGGCCTTAGGATCGAAGTCATAAGGCTTGGTTCAATTTTTATCGATCGGGTTCGGAGACCCTCGATCTAGGTTTAGAAACTCCCGGTCGAGGTGTTAAGGACTCTCAGTCCTTAGCTAATCTTACCGGTCTAGGTGTAAAAAACATACCGGTCTTGGACTAGCCTAGTGCTAGGTTTCTTGGTCCTAGACTTGTGAGCTCTTGGTCCTATGTTTGACCTCTTGGTCCTAGGTCCAAATTTTATCGGTCCTAGGTTAATTTTCTTGGTCCTTGGTCGATTTTCTTGGTCCTTGGTCTCGGTCCTCAAGAACACAAGAGTTCATTTTTTTAAATTAGTTTTTTTAGCTTTGATTTTTTTTATCCAAAAGCTTGGGTAACTTCACCAAGTTCCCAAAAACATGGTGATCGTCATCTCAAGGTATGGATCGACCTGGATAATGATCAATTTGTTCAAAACAGTTTTTGATCAAAAATCGGAATTTTAATTTTAAGGTTGTTTTGAAGTGAAAGGAGCAATCCAATATCTTTCTTATAACACATATACTTGATTGGTACAAAAAACAAGAACACTGGCGGTTTGTTTTGACCAATTTAAGAAATCAAAATTTTCATATTATTTTGAATGTTTTGATTTTGATCAAACATGATCCAAATGGTTTCCCAACATCATTACAATCATGTTGAGAAGTTTTCTAGGCTGTGATTTGATCGAATTAACCCAAGAACAACAAACCCGTTTTTCTGATTTTAAAAATTTTAATTTGAGTTTTTGTTTGTTAGACTCATTTATCAATTCTATCCTATTTAGATAGTTTCTAAATGATCCTAGAATCAATATTCAATCATAAAATCACATAAACAATAAGCATACAAGCTTCTGTAATTTTAAATATAACAATTTCAAATACAAACTGTGAATATGAATTCGAGAATGATAGGAACATTACTAAGGATTGGACAACACTCATTGATCCTTATGGAAGTTTTTTAGATACACAGATCCAAGTTTAGAGCCTTAAATAAAAATTTCGAAAAATTCAAAACTTTAAAGCCCCATTTTTACTAGTGTAAGGGTTTATTTAAAATTGATTTTTTTCACTCTTTTTTTTAGTTTTAAATTTGATCTTTTTGAATACACAAAATATTAAAATAAATATGACAAATATTTTACCAATTTTAATTAATTTCTTTTTTATATTTTTAGGTTTTAAATAAATAATTTTCTTGAGATGAAATGGATACAACAATTCATTAAAATTATTTATTTTTGTCTTTAAATTTTTCTAAAATTATTTTGAGACATCATGGGTACAATATTTATCTCAAACAATTTTATTATTTTTATTTTGGACTTAACCCTTAATAAATTTGATTAATTAATACATTAATTAATCATAATTAACTGTTTTAAATAGGTTTTTGGCCATGAGGTTAATTACTTTGATCTTATTTATTAAAAATAATTCAAAATAATTATTTTAATATTATAAATTGGGATATAAATTTTTAGTGCTTACAAAGTGCCTCTCTCGAATAAAATTTGAATACAACAAACTAGTTTTTAAAAACATTAATTCGAGTATGACATCTAACACTAAGTTATCTTGTCTAATTTATAATGAGAAAGTTAGGAAAGATAAAACCTATAACGTATTGTCGTTGGAGTGACCTACTGATGTTGTGTGTAGCAGTTGTCGAGGTACTTCCCTGTTGGGTTTTATCTTCCGGGTAAGTAAATGTGTCAAGGTTTTCTATTATGAAAACATGTTAGGGTTTTCTATTATGAAAATAGGTTAGGGTATAAATATATTTTTGGTATTTTTTTCTTAACATAGTAAGGTTGAGAGAGAGTGACAAATTTAGGGTTTTTCTAGTTCCTTATTTGTTTTTGGCTGATTTAGAGAGAGAGAGATGTTAAGGGAGTTTTTTATTGTGGAGTATTCCAATCATTCCTAGTATAATCACTTATTTCATTTGAGAGCATGGAATTAAGTTTCTATTATTGACATTTCTTTGATTTAGTGAAACTTATCCCTCCCGTTGACGTAGATCGATTTTAAACGAACCACATATATTGTGTTGTTATTGATTTGTGTGCTATTTCATTTCTTAATAAATTTGTTATTCGTCATAGACGATTTGAAAACTGATTTGTTACGAGTTTGATTTCTAAGAAGATCCGTAGTTTTAATGTTGCAAAACCTAACACTCCTAACGTTGTTTTTATGGAAATCATTTCCCTGGTGTCTTAATCCTAACAAGGATGATTTTTATGTAACCTATTTTTACAGTACTTGACAAAGTATCCGTAAAATCCATAGGATAAGGGTAATCATAGGTATTGAAACATCAATTCCTGTCTGGCATGAACATCAACAGATAATTCATGTTTTAGTCATATACAAATGGCTAAAGAGTTAATGTTATGGGATATGCAGGAAACATAAAAGTTTTAGTAACATTTCATATAAGTTACTAACAAATAACTTTTTAGGGTGATCATAAATATATGATCATGGTATCGTTAATGTTTATTGCGGAAGTTAACAAACTTTCTGTGAAGATTACTCATAAGTGAGGTTGAGAATTATCATGTATAAATGATCGTGGTGCTATCAACCGATAGGCTTTCGTATCAGGGATCAGGAACACAACATCAATGAGGTATCTATTGGAAGATAGGATTTTGAACGGAACCGGTAACATAAGAGTATTAGAGAACATTAACTTTATTGGGTACCTATCGTGAGATAGGATTTCGAACGCAACTTTGTGTGATTACCTATCCGAAGATAGGATTTGAACAAGATTATATACAAATAATCGCTGTGCTCAATAAACAAGGCTTAAATACCTATTGAGATATAGGGTTTGGAATACATATTCAGATGATAGGGTTTCTATCTGAGTACCTATCAAGAGATAGGGTTTAATTGAGTGCGCAATTAGGAAATAAGATTTGGTTACCTATCAAGTGATAGGGCTTTGTTCGAGGACCTATGGAGTGATAGAGTATGGACAAATCATATACGAAATAACACATTTTTTTTTAACACATTTTTTTTAAAATCAACACCAATTAACATTTATTTATTTTTTAAATAAATAAAAATGCCAACAACCTAGTTGTTTTATTCATAATTTCTTCAATCAGCCATTATTTTATTTTTCAAATCATCATCTTATATATTATATATATATTCTTTCTTCCTTAGTGCTTCACCTATTTCTCGTCTTCTTATTCCACTAAAATTAAGGCATGTGATCCTTAACAAATTGATTAATTAGATCTCCACAAAAAAAAAAAATTTGAAAAGTGACCTTGAAAATTAACGTAGCCCATCAAATTTTTGGCGTTGGATAATGGAATGCGATTGAGAGATAATGATGGATATTTTTGACAAATCACCAATTTATTTTTGTTAAATATGATCATGATATGTCAAGTCATAAATGTGACCTAATCTAGTTGAATAAATGTGACCCAACATTCGGTTCAAAAGATAAGAATGAAATTAAGGGTATTTTTTTTATAATAAAAATGTTATCATTTTTTCAATACCACTAACAAAAATTAGGAATAGACCCACTAAAAAGGAAATAAAAAAAAAACATTAAAAAATTTCAGAAAAGCAAAAGGACTAAAGACGTGCCTCTACTTTCTCTCCAACGTGCCCAGCCACAAAACTAAAATAAATAAAAAGAAAAGGATGAATCTTTTTTCAAAATAAAATAAAAATAAATGAATTAATTAATTAAAGAAAGCTAATAATATTATTGATACAACATGTAAATAAATAGAAAAGGAATAATACAACAGAATTGGTTCTCATTTGATTGTTAAAACTTGATCCCTAAAATCTCGAGGGCTAGTTTGATTGCTACAGAACTGTCATCGTTCAATCGCAGAAATTGAACAATAAAAGCTAACAAAAAAAACAAAAACATAAACAACAATCAAACACATCCAGCCCAACTACTATGTTGTGGATGTTTTTTGATCATATGTTACAACAAACAGGTTTCCCATGTTCTTGTAACTTGTTCCATAAACACATCATCTGTCTTGGAGATTGATAATGTGCTGTATAATATTCTTCAATACAACCAAATTGACAGAATTTCAAACTGTGTACATATTCAACTGATCTCGTCGAGTTAAACTTCTCGACCCACATTCCCATACTCACATCTTCCATCTTAAACAGCTGCAAACCGTAGTTCATCGTGATCAGTATACTGTAATTGATGTTTATATATGAAAATGGAAAATGGAAACATGTATTACCCTCAATCTATGACTTTCGTATTCGGATATAATGAAGTCTGCGATATCAGATGATACGATGTACCCCGGGCCATTTGCATAAGGAGGGTAATCTGCTTCTGGCCATTCCTAAAATTAATTCCATGTATAAACAAATATGAGTTAGGATTATTTGAAAACACCATGAGCTGGAATTGGATTTGAATGAAAAAATGTTGAAAATTTAATTGAAAACACTTCATTTTCATTGGAATCACAGCAGCCAACTTATAGCATAAATATAACGAAAAAGAAAACAGAGTAAAACTAAAGATCACCTCAAATGTCACGGCCCATTTGCCATATCGAAGAGGCTTATGATAGTAATTTATGTTTCCGACATAAAAGCTTTTTCCTTCACCTACTTTCCTTACTTCCTTAAGAACCGCACCCACTCTAACAAACGTATCATCATCGCACTTCATCACATTCTTTGCAGAGACCGTGTGAACCTGCAATAGTAAAAAATGTTAATCTATTACTCATCTGTTTCAATACCCATTATGTTTTATGATGAACAATTGATTCAACTTACACCATAATCGAAGATGGCGACAGTTTTCAGAACAACAAGGTTGTAATTATCCATGTATGGAACTATAACAACATCACCAAAGAACTCAGCTTCTCTCTTTAACTCCACATTCACTTCTTTTCTAGCATTCTAATGAAAACAAACAAATATGAAATCAGGCTACACTTTTAACTGGAAAATAAACAATCATATTTTTCAAACACTCACCAATGCTACGAAAAACCTAGCCACTACTTTAGAAGACTTAACAAGCTTATGCTGCATCCATGACTTCCTCACAGCCATTCTTTCCGCAAAATGGTTACCTGCTGAGAGTATGCCTATGAAAAGTTCAACTGATCCACGAACAATCGGAGATTGCCATCTACTAGACATTTCAAGAAACCGATGAGGGGCAAAACTTGGATGTGATGATGGTAATGAAGCAGCAAATATTGAATGAATATCTATGTCCCCATTTAATGATAATCCTGTCGCATCCTCTAACGTATAACCCTACAGAAATCAATTCCACTTTAGTTTTCAGTTTATCATTCTCATCATCATTAGTTTTTTCTTTATCAAAACTTACAGTATGATAAGGAAAGGAGGTAACATGTCTCCCATCGACATTAACATGATAACCTTCTAGACCAGCACTAAGTGTTAATACAAAAAGCTTTTCCTCTTCGAATGGAAATGGCCAATCGACAGTCGCCTTCTTCGTCTTGCCAATCAGCCTGTTCAACCACCATGTTGCTTTCTTTTGCTCAGATTGTTCTTCGTTGTCACGAATCCAGTTCTCACACTTAACATGCCCATCAACTGGAAACTTAAAATTGTCAAATCAAAAGAAACATACATACATATATACAAAAGAAGAAGAAACAAAGGTAAAATTTCACTAACCAGTATCATCATCAGCCTTGGATTTCCATCCTTCACATCGAAGAGCTGTTCCCCATTGCATTCTGTAACATGTATTCTGCTCGATTATAGGGGTTCCACTCCAATCACCTTTTAACCTAGGATTGAAGTGTAAAATCCTAGGTGGTTCTTCTCCATCGACAGTTTTCAATCCCTGCAGCTCCATCATGAACTGAGACACCATCAAGTATTGTCCATCTTTTAACAAAGAGATCTTTGGAGAATTCTCAGGATGAGATTTCCTAGGTTTCCCTACAACCGTGATATGCGATCCCAATGTTAATCCACAAGGAAGCATCATAATTCTTCCTCGTTCTGCAAATTCAGCTCCCGGGAGTGTAACCGAATTCGGGCATGATTCTGTTCTATTCTCCATACCCTTCTTACCAATTTGATCAAGGATTTTCCCCGATTTCATCTCAATCCAAACATTCTTCCCCAGTTCAAAAGCTTCCTTAGCCAATTTCTGAAAGCTGGAAAAACCATCTCCAGTATCATTTACAGAGCCCCCAACAAAACTAACCCTTGACAGAATATCCCCCTCTGAGATTCTTCGCCTACCAGGTATAAACGATTCAGAC
Organism: Impatiens glandulifera; assembly: GCF_907164915.1. Classification (NCBI taxonomy): domain Eukaryota; kingdom Viridiplantae; phylum Streptophyta; class Magnoliopsida; order Ericales; family Balsaminaceae; genus Impatiens; species Impatiens glandulifera. The sequence goes on along the minus strand of NC_061862.1, from coordinate 156,914,104 downwards.
GGCTGATTCGAGGCTTTCAATGGAATTTTCATGGGTCGAATCGGTGCTTCTCTTTCCTCCATTTCATGCTCACTCTGAAGCATATCAGGTCGAGACAACGACTCACTGAAAAACCCATTAAACCCATCTTGTCAGAGCTAAATCCGTTTTTGAACACAAACGGAACTTCCAAAGTGACCATAAATATGTACAGAAACCCTACAAAGATCAAAATCTGAAGCGATCTTTGACGACTTATAGATTCAAACATGTCTAACCTACCTTTCTTCATCTTCAAAATGCTAATCTGCACAAATTGAAGATACCCAGAAGGAGAAAATACTAGATTTTCTTCCCCTAAGCTAGAAAGATCATCAAATATGGTCTGCCTCGAACATGAAAACCCACAAAAACCCACAAAATTCGTTCAACTGGTATGAATGAATGAAGTTAAACAAAGAAGATTGAAAAATACAGAAGCTTGGCTATGAAGAGAGAGAGAGAAAACTGCGGTCGGTCGGTGGCCTCAACATTCCACTTTTCAAAAAACGAATCAAACTTATCATAGTTGCTTCTTCTTCTCCTTTTTTCTTAACGGCAGTTTTGAATTGATAATCCATTTAATTATCTTAGTTACTAAATATTAAATTGTAACCTTATAAAAGGTATTAATATTAAACACCCTTTAAACTTACTTAAAATAATATTAATAAAATAAATAATTTTTTTAATTAAAAATTATTCCTTAAAATAAGTTTACACGATTTCAAAGGTAGTTATAAAAAAAATAGTGGTGTTTAAAATTATTTCATAATTTTATATTTTAATTAAATTGTTTAAGTTAATTAGTGGACTCATTTTATATTTATCAAGATAAGTGACAAAAATTCATAAGTTTAGGATTGAGTGAATTTCTATTTAAGAACATTACAAAGTTAAAGTGGTTATAATAATAGCTTTCTAAATTTAAATAATAATATAATAATTAATGGATTGTTTATATATATATATATATTTAAATATTAATGTCATTCATTTAAAAATAAAAATTATTATGTTTATAAAAATTTGGATTAATCTTAATATTTTTGTTGAAGTTATAATGATAATGACTAACAAAAATTAACTCTCTAAATAATAATAATAAATTAAAAAAATAATTAAATATGATTTTATAATTGAATGGATCGAGATTGTAATAATATACTATTTTATTTTTAACTTTAACTAAATCCATGGAGATTTTGATAATATTTTTTTTATTAATAATGTAATAACTAAATAATTTAATAGGAGAGACTTATAGTTAAGTGGTAGAATGTAAAATTGATATTCTTAAAGTTATAGATTTGAGACTTTAAACAATGTTGACCACAAAATTAAAATATTTATACAAATTAAATATTTAATTATAAAAACTTTTCTAATATATAACAAATATTATAATAAATTTTAAGTTAAAAATATGCAAGAATAACAATAGGGATAGATTAACAGATTATAACTTATAATATATAATTAATTAATTAGATAATTAAAAAAATATTATATATTCAATTTTGGGTCCGGGTGGAGTTGAGTCGGGTCAGACTTTACACTCGGACTATTTATTTACGAAAATGAATTAGTAAAATTGGAATTAATTAAATTGAAAATAATTGACTTTTAAATTTTATTTATTTTTATTAAAATTTTCATTTATAAATTTTATTAATGCATGTATTGCTAAAACCATTATTTAATAATTGTTATTACAAAAATGGTGATGCATTCGAAGGCTAAAAAAACAGGAACCGAAAGACAGATGGCACACTTGGTTGAATTCATTGAATGTTCCTTATTGGCTGTCTTGTTTGTATCGAAAGTTGAGGTCAGGTCTGAAATTCAACTTTGGCTAGATTATACTGAATTATGAGATTAATTTGAATTTTAGATTTGATTCGGATTGTGATTTTTTTAAAATTTAAAACGAGAAAAAAATAATAATTGTTGATGATTTTGAGAAGGTGATGATTATTTTTGGTAAAAAAACTTAAATGGTATTGATATATATAAATAAAATAAAAAATAATAATTTAAAATAAAGAGTATTTTAGTATTTTTTGTTAATAAAATGAGTGATGTGATGATTGAAAAATGATTGATTGAAAAAAAAATATTTAAAATTTTTTTTTTTATAAACATAAAGAGAACCGTTACATTTTTACTCTCTTGAATAAAATAAGAAAAGATAGTCTAGATTCGAAATTTAAAACAAAAATTATTTAAATTGAATATTAATTTATATATACCAAATAATATTTAAGGTTGCTATGTTTAAACTCAACATGTCTAAAAATTTTATAAAACATTTAAAAAAAAGATTTGTTAGTAATAAACCAAACAAATTCGATTTGAATAATGAAAGTGGTGTTAGTAATAATGCTAACTTCTATAGTTCAAATATCTATCTGAAATTGTTAAATTCAATTAGTCCCAATATACATGGATAACACGAAACAATTGAACTTAGTCAAGTAAAAGTAATCTATAATTTTTTGTTTTGGATAATTGGAGGGTTATTACAAAACAAAAATTATGAGAATAATTTAAATAATATAATTTAATAAAAATATATAGTAGAGTGAATATTTCTCAAATGCCAAAAAATAAATCTAATTTGAGATTTGTATTGTGGAGCAATCTAAAGGTTATTTAGATTATAAGAAAGTGTATTGTAGATTTATATAATGCTTGAGTTTCACACTATATAATATGATTCTAGATGTAATATCAATTGAAAACAAAGTATTTAATTTATTCTTTATAAGAAATAAAAAAAAAAATCTAAACAAAATTGGTTAGTACACGGGATATATGAATTTTTTTATTAGTTCAAATATATTTTTATCATCACATATTTTAACTATTAAATTGTGTTATTTATTAATTAAAATATCTCTTTTTAACTTTCTATACTTTTATTAAATAATATTAGGATTATTTTGATAAAAAAAAATCTAAAAAAAACTAAGTTATTGATAATTCCAAATCAATCTAGATATTTCATTTGATAATTCAGATTTTTTCAAAAAAATAAACTAAGATCAAACAACTATCTCAATTTTATATCAAACAAGATTTATTTATAAAAAAAAAATAGTATTTATAAACAACTTTGAAGAGAAACAATCAATTCTAGTTCAAATTTGATTGTTTGAGTAATTACTTTTTATTTTTATTTTGTTTAGGATTTTATTTTATTTTTCAAACTATGAACAAATTTAGTAAGTCTTAACTTGCTAGATATAATCAATAAGCTAGAGAGAAGACAAGGAACCATTAACCAAAATCTTGATTATTTCAGTTTAAAAAGTTACAAACAAAGTCTCCATCGAGTTAAAACCTCACATTGGTTTTAATAAAGTAACTAGTCCTTGCACTTAATAAACTTCAGTCAACATAAAACTTTATGTTAAAATAATAACTTAAACTTATCAATTTTTATAAAAGTTATAAAGTTCATACACATCTTTCAAAAACAATCGTGATCGAAGAAAGTTGAATCGTAGATAATCCAAAGCCTTTGTAAAATTATCAACAATCTGCAATTTAGTGGATATGTGCTGCAATTTTATAAAATCAGATAAAAACTTATTTCGGATTACACAACAATCAATGTTTAGATGTTTTGTTCGTTCATGAAATACATGATTTTCCGTAATATGAATGGTTGTCACATTATCACAATGTAATGTAATGGGTAATTGAAGAATATTTCAGAAATCATTAATAAGATATGAAAATCACTTAATCTCGCAAGCTGAAACTAAGCTGCGATACTCAACCTCGACTGAAGAATGAGATACAGTGGGTTGTTTGTTTGTTAAAAGATAACCAAATTTTCAAATATGATACAATAACCCGATAATGATTTTATTGTCTCTACATGAGCCCCATTCAGAGTCAGATAATGCCTTGATATGTAGTGAATTATCAAATGGAAAAAATAGTCTCAAAGAGATTGAACCCTTTAAATATTTAATCAAATGTAAAGTTGCTTTCCAATGACAATTCATTGGTTGATTATCATATTAAGACAATTGTTGTACAACAAATGTAATGTCTAATCTAATATAATTAAGATATAAAAATCTCCCAATAAACCTATTATTAAGCTAATAAAATCTTAGTAAGTAAAAATAACATAGTTTATTGAATAATAGAGTTATATAATATTATGAGTTAAGCGTTTTGTTAATATGGTTCATTTTGGGATGAAAGGACTCCACAACCATAAATATTATTAAAAATAAAAGAAATGATAGGAAAGAGAATTTTAAAAAGAATGGAAAAAGGAATGACGTTAGGAATTTATGTTGATTGACTGAAAAAATAAAATAACTTTTTTTTCTTCCCATTTTTTTTTGCACGTCATTTCTTTTACCATTATCCCTCCCAATTTTCCTTCTCTATTCTCCTTTTTTTATATATATATTTATATATATATATATATTTTAAATTGTCTTAAAAAAATAAATCTATTTTAAAAAAGAAAAACAAGGATTTAGATTAGTTGAATATGTTAAGAAAACAAAATTACATGACAATTTAGAGTGAAAAAGAAAGTAGTAAAATTTGAAAATTATTCTTAAAATTTTAGAATTTTTTTATTTTACAAAAATGAACTAAAACTTACCATTAACATTTTTTTTCACCTTCTAAAATTTTATTAGAGAAGAACAAAAATAATAACTTGTTTCATTGGCCCTCCAATAACTTCTCTAATATAGATATCAAGTTTCTTTTTTTACCACTCAAATTAGAGTTGGTGTTGTAGTTGATTCGATTAGGTATATTGTTTAGCCGAATCAGATTTGTTGTATAAATTTTTATAATATGAATAATACTCTTAATTTTTAATGAATCATTTGTTGGTCATACTTCTCAATTATTTTAGTGATAATTTTTCGAGTTTGTGTTAATTCATTTCTTAAGAGCAAATGAGATAAATTGTCAGATCTTGAGTTGTTTCTCTTTAGTTTAATAAAAAGTTATTAAAGTTAACCTTTCATGTGAAGACTCTTTTACATGTATCATTTCTCATTATTTAGACCATATATATAGATGATGAGTTATCATTTTGCAAAAAAAATTTCGACGCTATTTACCGACCCAAGAACAATGAAAATTTTCACAATCACGCAAAATATTTGGTAGATATTCTTCTAATACTGTTGATTGGTTTGTTTATTTATTCTACTTTTTCACTCATCGTCATTTTAATTTGGAGACACCCTCAATAAATTTCAAAATTGTTGAATATTCTAAATTAGAATTTTAATTTTTAAAATTTATAGTACTATTTAACCTATACATTCTTATTTAATTGTTTTAATTTTATTATGTTATTTTATATTATTTATAAATTAAATAATAATTACTTATTCAACTAAATCAACTACTGTTGTAATTAATTTTATGACTATTATTTATTATCTTATTCATTTATTTATTGGTTTTATTTTATATCTATACAATTATATATTAAATGTATATATAATCATTTATTTAAAAATTATTTCATATTATATTTATATAAAATTTGAATTAATTTGTTTGATTATTTGTTTTTTATATTTAAAGAATTTGAAGTGATAATGGTAAAGAGTGTGAAAACAATTTTTTTTAATATAAGTAGTGATTTATTTTTAATTGTTAATTATATCCATTATATATTAATAAATAAAATTATAAAAATAAATCAAGTAATAGTTAAGTGTTCATAATTCGTAATAAAAACAAAGAGTTCGAATCTCGCTAGATGTAAGTTTAAAAAAATTATAAAATTTTATATGAAGGAGTGCAAAATGCTCAAAATGTTAGTTCTATTGGAAGTAAGGGATATGTTGATCGGTTGAAATGAGAAGGTCTGTGATATGAGATATAATTTTGTAACCCCGAAAACTCTTATCCTAAAAAAACTTTAGGTTTGAGAAATTTGAACTTTGGTTTGTGTGTCAAGAACCTTTTAAATAAAATGTTATTTTAAAAAGATTTATAAAAATATGTTTTTACATTTTAAAAATAATTATAACAATAATTAATTTTTATGATCAAATTTAAATAATATTTTAAATTTAAAATAAACAAGTTATAATTTGATTTAAAAAAGTCGTATTTTAAATTAATTTAAAAGATTATTTATTTGATTAAACAGTCGATAATTGATTTTTAATTTAAAATCAATAAAATATTTGGTAAACGTATACTTGACCAAAGATTCTTTATAAGTTCGGTGTTTGGTGATACTTAAAAAATGGTTTTCTCATTATATCCTTGGTACTCGTTAAAAAATGGTTTCAACTTTACAAAATCTTGGCTTTTAAAAATTTAGTTTTATTACGTTTTATTTAACCAATTATTCTTCAAGTTCTAAGCATGCACAAGTTTTTCTACATTTAAAATTATAGAATAATATTTAAATGCTGGTACTTGCGATTGACGTCGACGATTATTGAAGAATGTACCTGAAAAATATCAGTTTAAATGCATTAGAATTTAAAAATAAATCCAAACATGCCTTTAATCAAAATATTTTTGTGAAAATATTCTAAAAATATTTTGAAATTGTTTTCCATTTTATTTATATTAAAAAAAATGATTTGGGCTTCTAGTTAAATAAAATTTCGAACAAACAAGCCCTAAGACTAGTCCTCTCGGTCGCGGGCTAAACACCCTCGATCATGGGCTAAACTCCCTCGGTCCTATGCACTGGGCTCTCGTTCGAGCGTGAGGAATCCTCGGTCGAGGCTAAGACCTCTCGGTTCGATGCGGGGAACTCACGGTTGAGGTGCAGAGAGTTCTTGGTCGGGGATAGAAATCCTCGGTCGGGTGTGAGAAACTCTCGGTCGAGGTGCAGAGAGTTCTTAGTCAAGGCTAGAAATCATTGTCCAGGTGCGAGGAGCTCTTAGTCGAGGTGCGAGGAGTTCTTGGTCGAGACTATAAATCCTCGGTTGAAAATCATGACGGGCTTATTTTCTCAGTCGAAAATGAAGCCAAAGCTAAAAATCGAGAAGAATACTATATTTATTCATGAGGTTGTAGTCATTTCTTAAATTAATCCACCATCTAAAAAATTATTGTGTGTATACATGAAGTTATAAATTGTGTCATATTTATCCAAACGGAAAAAAAATTCTAACAATTTTAATCCATATCATCTAATTTACGTGATGTTTTATCTCTTGTTCCTCCTCTTCTTCGCATTTCTCCTATCTCGTTATTCCCTCCTTTCCCATTTTCTTCTCTGACCTCCCCCTTCAATGCCTTTGTCAGCTCCTCAACTGCTTTAATTTTGTCCCGTCAATTCTTTATCAAAACCTCACTCACATCTTTCGGCGCCATCTCCGCCTTATCAATCACCTTCTCCAATTGCTTTGCCACATTCTCTGCCAAATCTCCATCTCCATAATCAAGACAACTCTTTAGTAAAATCTTCATAGAAGGAAATGAACAATAAGACATGAATATATGCATATACATTCTCCCACTCATCAATAATTCCTGATTTAATGGGGAGGGTTCGATTTTCTCAGTCAAAAATCAAACCCAAGTCGAACCCTCGGTCGGACGTCAAGAACATCAAACTTTTAGTTTGATGTTTTTGACTAAGGCCTTAATTTTTCGATCCAAGGCATGTGGAGTTTCGTCTAGTCTCAATGATCATTTATAACATCATCCCGATGTATCATCGATTAGTATGATATTCCATTTGTTCAAATAGTTTCTTGAGTAAAAAACATGTTTTTGGTTTTAAGGGTTTAATAGAGTGTGGATAGCTTGCCATTAGTTTCCTTATACCTCATAAGATCGAATGAAACCAAAACATGAACACTGGTTGTTCATCTTAACCAATTGAAAAACTAAAATTTTATTTTTATAAAAACATTAGTTTTGATCAAACATGATCGGGATTGCTTTGAATTGGTCTAGATGTACTCTTAACATCCTTAGAAACATGTCGGCACAGTTTTTGGGTCACTTTTCTTGAGTTATAACTGAATTGTAAAATATTCAATTTTAACAGTAAATGATCTTAGGATCGATTAATTCAAATTAGTTTCGATAAAAAGATTGTAAATGATCTTAGGATCAATTTCCAATCAAAAAATTGAATAATTAAGCAATATATAAAAGTAGTCGAATTGAAATGTAAAATATTCAATTTTAATCATAATTTGAATTACTACATGATTGGAAGTTTTTAGTGAGTTGAAGAATACTCCTAAACTCTTTTAGAAGCTTTGTGATTACCAGAATTGAGTTTTACAGCCTTGTATAAAATTTCAAAAATTTCAAGAAAAAATTGAAAATTTATTATGGATTTCGTACGGAAGAGATTGTGGTCTTGGGATTGTGATACTTGCCTTCAGTTTGCCTAAGGGGGTATTCATAGTTTCCTTAGGCCGGTTGAATGATTAAGTAGATCGAATTTCAGTCAAAATGTCATTAATGATTTTTGTCTGTTCTTTATCTAGTTAATCGTTATAGGGCATGATTGCTCCTATAATCGCAAGTGAAATGATCACCATGCTATGGTGATCATTTTAACTTTCGAATCACTCGATTTGATGGACTAAAGTCAGAGTTCCATATTTGAGAAATCAAATATTTCAGTTGTTCATCATGTCGTTCGTCGCGAGGTAGAAGGAAAAGCGAAGTGGAAACGACGTTCTTCGCTTCTTCCACGTTTTAGCGCGGAGGGAGTCTTAAACGACATCATTGTTGGCCAAAGCGTGGACGTCTGGGCATTCTGTTGTGTTCTATCTGCGTTGGGCATTTCGTTCGCGTTTGGATTAACGGGGTTGAGGCGCACATTAATTGATCAAGTATTGCGCGGAAACGCTTCTCTTCTATTGCAGTAGGCTACGCGGTCCTCTATTGTTCGTTGGATGCAACATGGGTACTCATCTGATGACGGTGTGATCTGCTGTACTAATTTCTCTTAATTTTGGATGCAGCAGATTACGACCCTTTTCCAGCCTTAGAGCTTGTTTGGATTTGATTTTTTTTAATTCTTTTTTGTTCCATTTTAACCTACTAGATATTTAATTTGCCTATTTTTTTATTTTTTTATTTTAGGGTTTTATAAATAATTTATTTGACATAAAATGAATACAACACTTATCCTAAATTATTTATTTTAATTTTTATTACCATTTAAAAATTAATTTGAGATAAAATGAATACAATATTTATCTTAATTTATTTTATTTATTTTTCTTGGCCTTTATTTTAATTAATTGGGATTTAATTACTATAATAATTATTCTAATTAATTATTTAATCATGTTTTGGCTTTAATTTTAGTTATTTTGAGTTTATTTATTTAAAATAATTATTTAAAAATTGATTAATTCGGTAGGTAAAATTTTAGTGGTTTCAAGTTTAGTTGCGGCTCTTGCGGGTAACAATGGATATGTTAGTTACTCGAAATTTTCGAGAGATGGTAAGAGGTCGATATTGATGAAATTTTCAGGTGAACGAGACAAATGATAATCGTGGTATTTTATACTTTAACCGGTGACACACAAATTACATGATAGTTGAATTAATATTCATATCTTATCTAATTAAACTAAAATTTGATTTTAATATAATTATGAATGAATTTAATTCAATCTAGCGATTAGTAGTCTTATCAAAAGATAATTTTGCACTCAAATTCTTAAAGTGGACTTATTATTAATTATTGTTGACGTTGTTGTCTAGTAACACCCACCCTGTCTATTACTCTGGAAAGTAAATGATTTTAGTAATCTACTAAGCTATATATATAATAATAATAATAATAATATTCTTTTTATGATTTGTTTGCAGCATGTGATATTCCTGTTTCTCTGTATCACATGACCACCAAACTATATATTATAAACTAAACAAGGAATAATATCTCATGCCCTCAAAACTCTTGAAATTGTGATTTGAATCCTCAATTCTGTATACAATATCAAATAAGTGATCACTAATTGTTGATAATTGTATGACACACCAAAATAGAAGAGCAAGCTATGTCCTGTTTTATTTGAGACATGGTTCGATTTCGATAAAACATTTTGAAAATATAAAAATACATATGATTAAATTATACCGTCGTCACAAGTTACACAAACGCATAATAAGAAATATGGAGAAATCATAATTAATGTCGAAAACGATCTCAAAAGATGAATGTTTCATCAGAAAAATCTACAAAGTCTTCTCCCAAGAGCATATCATCCACAAATGAAGGAGAAACTCTAATCCCTTCAATTGCATAATTAAGATCATGATTGATTTTACTTTGCATTTGGCTTAAGAGAGGATTAATGGAGTTTGAGAGTTCATTAACCAAGCCATCATCAACATTATTAGTACTAGCTTGTGTGAAAACGTCGTCCACAAGGAAGTCGTGCCATCCGAATTCTATGGCTTCTTCATTGTTGAATGCTTCCGGCGAGCCGAGAGTCTGCTCAACAGCTAATTCACATGGAGAAACGATATTAGACGAGTTGTAATTGTTGTTGTTATAATAATCATGATCAATTATTATAGGATTATCCGAAATTGTTGTGTAATAAGGTTGTTGTGATTGGTTGTTCGCGGTGATTAGTAAAGGATTAGGCCTCGAGTCTTGATTATTAATTAGGGTTGTGCCGATCATCCTCGTTCTAGCTCTTGGTGTGCCACCGATCTTCCTATAATCCGCAAGTATTTGGGTGAAGGGCCTATGTGTAACCGGATCAATACCCATCTCTTTGAGTTTTTTTCTCAACGTAGTGTTCCAATAATTCTTTACGTCGTTGTCTGTTTTTCCCGACAATTGTTGGGCTATTACGTTCCACCTTGATCACACAAATTCTATATTATCAGGGGAAAGAACAAATAAAAACAAACTTATATGTATTCTTCTAACACAAATATAATTTTGTTTTTGAAAATAATGATTTATACTTTGAAGAAAATTAGAACCATCATATAGAAAATTAGAAATGGTCCACACTTCAATGGGAACATTATTATAAGTAGAAATCTAACATAACAAACTTCTCATTTTGGATTCTATTAATAAATATCATAAGAATAATCTTGTTAATAACATTAAAAGTGTATGTGAAATAGAATAATGCTATAGTATTTTTCTTTTAGTGTTGGGACATACCACATTAATATTATTCACCAAAAAAAGTTGTCATTTGGAAATATATCTTAATAAATTACCTGCTTCCAATGGCTGCATGAAGCCTAATGATCATCTCCTCTTCTTGCAGAGTGAATCTTTCATTGTTGATATCTTCGGCCCACTTCAATTTACAATTCTTCCCACAACTTGTCGTTCCTACTCGTGTTCAAACGCATCTTAGTAATTGAGTTAGAGAAAAAAATAATAAGAGAATCAAATCACAAACCTGATCTCTTCGAACCCACCTTCTTCCCTTCATCTTCTCTAATGGGTAGGTTTCCTCTATCCACATTGAGCTTGGCACTATAATGTGACTTGACCATCTTTTATGAAGAGATGCAAAAAAGAGAGTTATAATGAGTGGTATGTGATGAAGAAGAAAGAGATGGAGAAATGAAGCTTTTAAAAAGGGTGCAATGAGTGTGGACAATGAAGGCAAGGAAAGCATGAAGTTTACTTTCTAATTTAACTAAATTTGCATGATGAACTTGTTGAGATGTGATCTAGCTAGGATGAAAGATGAAAAAAAAATGTAATCATCATTTTTATGCCTTGGCTACAAAGAGCATGCTTGTAAGTTAATAAATCAGGTTTAGATTAGTTAGATTATTTGGTTTTACACAAATTATAACTAAGTTAAAAGTGGCATAAATTAAGTGTGCTTTATGCTTTTAAATTCATACAAGTTTATCATTTATTTACACCATGGTAATTTAAACAAAGAGTTCATTAACAAAAATAAAACTGTCAGAGAGAAAACATCTTAAATGAAAATTGCAAAATGAAAAAAAATGAAGACTCAAACAAAGATTTGAACTTGTTTGATAGATTTTTTTTAAAATAAACCTTGATCTATTTAAAAAAATATTGATGGGTAATGATATTGAAATGTGAGTTTTTTTTTTTAAAAATATGTAAAAGATATTAATATATAATTATAATATTTTTTACAAAAATTAAAAGATATTTAAATATTTTGATTAATAAATGAATGCATTATTTGAGTGAGGTTAGTTGAATAAATAAAAAAATCATTTCACTCTATTTATATATATTACTTAATTTATTAATAAAAATATTAAATTAACATATATTTTAAACTATTACTTATTATTTTATCATTATATATTAATATTTTTTAATTTTTTTTACCAAAAATAAATTAAATCCTCAAAATTATCACCAATACTTAATTTTTTAAATAACTAACATTCAAACAATGTTTAAGTGATTAATTGATGAGAGAGTAAATAAAATGATGTTGGATTATAAATTGGGTTTATAAACGTGTACATTTCCTGTTGATGTGCCGATTGAATTTTTTTACATTAACATTGAGAAAGAAATAAAATTCCTCTTATTTAAGACTTATTTCATCGCAAATAGTATGTTCAGACGGAGCGATAAGGAAAGATCCCGTCTTTAAAGCAATGGTGTATGCTGCTTAGCTCATCTGCTAGCTCGCCTTAAAGCAACTAGTCCGTAAACATCTTGAATATGAATGTGCAGCCTATGATTGGCTTACCTAGCTCGTTGCTCTTACTTCTCAATCTGCGCTGCCTAGTCATTTATTGTGACAATAAGGCTTACGTACAACCCTAGTATTTTGGATGCTTGAAGGCCCCGCTGACCCGAATTGATTTAGAAAGATTCTTCTTTATCATGTGTCTACCCATCATTGACTTAGGTTAATTGAAACTTGATCTTCTGCATAGACTACAAATTTCATCAGTAAAATAGTATATATATAAAGGAAATCCAGCAACTACCCCGATCGAATTATTTGGGTTTACTCGTTATCAATAGAAGAGTTAATGCTAGTCTAGTCGAAAATCAAAGTGGTTTGGCGCGAAGCTCACTTGTCTGAGTAGGAGTGCTCAGCTTTCTAATTTCGTATTGACGGATCGTAATAACATAAACTTTTTTTTTGTAGTTTTGGGTCCGACAGAAGTCAAGGAAAAGTGTCGGTGGGTACAAGTTGTTGTTGCGTCTATTGCGATGCTTTGAGACGGTTTCTTATCTAGAGCTGAACTAACCTTACCTAAAATCTAAGAGTGTTATCCTCACACCCCAAATATGCACTAAGTTCATCATTCTTACATATTTATGATTTAAAATAAATATTTTAAATCTCATTAAGGTAGTTCAAGTGTTAAAGACAAAATAATTCCTAAAAATATAAATAAAAATTCAAATTCAAGACGAAAGATAAAAATGATTTTTAAAAGATTAAAAATTACAAATTTAATACCTCCTAAATTCAAAAATAAATAAATAAATGTTTACAATAACAGTAAAAATATGTTTCTTTTTATTGAGATTATTTAAATAATTCAATAATTTAATTAAATATTATTTAATTAGATCATTGACAAAAAATATATATATATATATATATTATATTTTAAATTATTAATTTTTGTATATTATATATTAATATTTTTTAAATTCTTTTTTAATTTAAAAAAATTATTAACTTAGAATTTTCGTTTATCACTACTTTTTAAATAACAAAACTGAAGACAAGCCCTATGTTTTATTTGAAAATATCAATATTGAGATTGAGTGGATGAATTCTGAGTATAAAAAAAATATTGTAAACCTAAATCCAGTTCTTGATATGCGTGTTTTGTATTTATGAAAATCAAATTTTATATTAGACAAGTTATTTGTTTTTAACATATAAGTCACAGCTTAAGATAGATCTTTAATGGAGGATGGGAGGCGATGAAGAAGAAGAAGCAAGGGACTGACAGAGTAAGATAGACGAATCAGTCATGGTGGCGATATCATTATACAGAGGAAACCTTCACAAGGTCCCCGACGTTCCTCGTCGATGGCTAATGCCAACCCCTAAAATCTCTCCCAAAGATTTCAGATTACTCCATCATCGCCGTATCAAATCCCTTAACAGTCACCGATCCACCGCTGAACTTGCTTCAACCTCTAACCCTAACCCTAACCCAGATGGCGTTATACCGATGGAAGTTGATAACGGCGGGCGGGGGTTAGAAGAAACGAAGAAGGTGGAAACTAAATCTAACGGAGGAGGAGGAGAAGAAAAATTAGGTCAAGACGCTGAAGAGAAACCGGTTTTGAAACTTGTAGAAAAGATTGGTGTAGATGAAGCAGATATCGCCAATCCTTTGGTTGTTCATGGAAAGCTGAAAGAGGTGAAGCTTGAACCTGTAAAAATCCCTAATCTTGAATCCAAGGTAATTGATTGTTTTGAATTCATTTTGTGTTTGAAATCAAAATTGAGAATGAATTGTTAGCATATCATTTGTGTTCTTTAACCTAATAACTCAGACAAGCAAGAACAAGGATGATGAGCCAAGTGAAAAGGAGAAACGAAATAAGGAAGTTGAGGAGAAATTAATTGTTCTAAATGAGAAAAAACACAAATTGGTGCAGGTTTTGAAACAGGTAAGGTAATTTCATTCTTCATGTGGGTTTTTCTTGAAAAGTTTTGTGAATTAGGGTTTGATGGATGGATTTAAACAGATTATACAAGCAGAGGAAGAATTGAAGAGACGAAATAATACCCAAGTAATAACTAATCGCCCACCTGTTCCTCCTTCCCTTCAAGTGGATACTACGAATGTAGGAAGTCCTGTAGGAAACGCAGAAAGGGCAGAAACTGATGATGCTTCAAATCATAATCTGAACTCGCGCCTTTTGCTTCGAACAAGCAGTGCTTCACCAACTTCTGAATCTCTTCAACGCAGACCACCCTTTAGTGCGGTAATATGAATCCTTTTGTTACATTTCACAATGATAAATGTCTCATTTCTTGCATAGTAGCTCATTTTGGGTCGTGTTGGCTACTTGTAAAGAGTTGGAAAGAAGTTTCTTTTACGCTTTGAACTCATAATAAGCATTCATAAATTGAGTCATTCTTTTAGGGTTACTCATAATTTCTACATTTTCTCGATGTGCAGGTTCCACATCCATCTAGAACGAGTCTGGCTGGTATGGGTAGTCCAATGAGATTCACTCCGGCAGGGCATCTTCCACCTGTTGTGTCGGTTTCGGGAACAAGTTACACTACATCTTCACCATCTCCTGCAGCATCAGGTGGAACTTCAGTGTTGAGAGATAGAAGTCCATGGAATTAGTATGTAAGTAAGTAAATGATGATGTCTGAAATTGTTTTATAGGCCATGGAATTAGGATTTGAGATGATGATGATGATGTCTTTTAAGAATGTTGGTTAGATTGTCCTGTCATATTTTTTCTGCAAAATTTTCATTAACAGAATAATCAAATGCTGTAGTTTTGTTATGTTATAAGGATTGATGATACTGTTAAAATGTATCAAAACTTGTGGAAAAGGAGAAATGAAAAATCAAATCATTAGAAGAAAAATGAATGTTGTAAGGCTGAAATTAAATATTAACTAGTTTAAGGGGATATAAAGATGCAAGGATATCATATAAGAGGAATATTTTATTCAATTTACTGACAAAATTTTATTATTATTTTTGTTAAATGAGAGTTTATTTGATTGAAGTAAGCCTTTTGTTTGTGTGTTTCTTTATGCAGAGGATTATGTCACATGATTTATTTATTTTTTTATTTGTTGAAGTTACAATAGATGGGCAAACATTTTAGTGAGGTTATATGCCCATTTGAATTGCAAGTTCTTTTGGACATCAACAAAACATACTTTTGTGACCATGATTTCTCCTTTTGTTATTGTACACAATAAGCGAAATAAGCGATGATGTATACTCCACAATAAAATAAAATAAAATTGGTTAACTGAAATTTCCGAAAAAATGGATGATCTTATTGTGGAAAGATTTTCTTTTTCTCTGAGATGAAAAGATATCCCTCCGATGGTTTCTTTTAGTATCAGAGAGTGTCGTTTTTCTTTTCACCACCTAGATTTAAGTTGTGTTTTATTTTTTTTGGTCCGACATCCTGTTTAGTTGATTTCGGATTTTATAATTTGAATTATACTCCTAATTTTTTGTGGGTCGTGTTTTTGTTACATCTGAACATCTATTTTTTCAATAAAAAGTTATTAAAACTGATATTTAAGTACCTGATTTTGACAAACAACGACAATGACAAATTTATCACTTGTTGAATTTCCGTTCGTATTTAAAGTTATCTTTAAAAATTTCAAGAGGGTTAGATCTCCAATTGAAATTTTGATTTTTTTTTTAAATAATCTTATTATTTAAGATTTAGATTCTCAATTTAGTTGTTTTAATTTTTTACCTACTAAATAATATTTAATTTCTTATTTGAATTAATAAAAAATAATTCTTTATTAAAAATAAAATATAAAAAAAATTGTGTCATTTTAAAAATAAATAAATAAATAGATAAATTAGCTAAAATAAAGTATTTAAAATTATTATATATATATATTTTTGGTTATAATTATAAACTAAATGATTTATTAATTGAGTTATAACTATAAATAAATTTTGAAATAATTTGTGGGTATTTATTTATAAAGATAAGAAAAAATGATTTAATATATAAAAGAGAAATGATTGAGTGCTTCAACGACTATTACCGATGGCCGATGGGCGGCTTACACAGTCTAGTTTCATCATCCACAATTCCTCAACTCATCTCACTCTCTCGCTCCGTTATCCTCCGCCGGCGCCGGTGCCTCTTGCCGGAATCAATCCGGTCATCGTCCTCACCAAGCTACACTATCAGCACCATGAGCAACGACAAGAACCATACTGACGATGTCTTCGCAACTGTCTCTGATCTAGATCATGTTTTCAAACAGAAGAAATCTCTCCGTTCTATTGTTAAGAAAGAACTCAAAGACATGGATCTATCTCAAAGACTGGATGAAGGTAACATATAATAGTCGAATTGGATGATGTTTATTAGGTTTTGAGCTTTGCTAAGTTATAATGCTGAAGAAGTTGTCTTGAAATATGTAATTAAATCTTTAAACACATAGTGGGTGTTGATAGAAAAAACCCTAAAATGATCATAATTGTCTCCCAAAGACCCATAAATTGGCTAATCATATTGAAAACAAAGCTATTTGTTGATTTGATTTGATGTTTGTCATGTTTATTCACTATTACAAGCTGCAAATATGCCAGGAATTTGGTCTATGTTAGCTTTCAAATTTGTTTGATTTTCAAATAAATTGCCTTGCCTTCTTCTTTGGAAGATCTATCTCGTGTCTGTTACTATGTCGAACCGATGACTCACAATTTGGAGGAGAAATAAAGAACATACAGCAGTGAATGAAAGCTTCATGTTTGCTTTATTTTGTCTATGTTAGTTTTCTATTCGAAAAAAACCTTCTTCTTTGGAAGATCTATCTGGTGTCTGGTACTATGTCGACCTGATAACTCACAATTTGGAGGAGAAATAAAGAACACACATCAGTGAATGAAAGCTTTATCTTTGCTTTATTTTGTCTACGTTAGCTTTCTATTCGAAAAAGACTCTCTTCTTTGGATGCTCTATCTCGTGTCTGGTACTATGTCATCCATATAACTCACAATTTGGAGGAGAAATAAAGAACACACATCAGTGAATGAAAGCTTTATCTTTGCTTTATTTTGTCTATGTTAGCTTTCTATTCGAAAAAGGCCTTCTTCTTTGGATGATCTATCTCGTGTCTGGTTTAACTCACAACTTAGACTCTAGATTTTTGTCTTAACTTTCTTTTTGTTCCTAAAATCATTCTCAAGGTTAATAGATGGAAATTGATGTAATCCTTTGTTTGTTGATAGAATGTCATATTTTTACTCCTATAGTGAGTCTTTTTCAGTTTTATTTTTTTTGCAGATAGATTGATACAACAGATTGTATTGGAAGCTCCTTGGTTTAAATCTTCAAAGAGATTATGTGCATATATAAGTTGTAAACCTTTAAGAGAAGTTGATACATCGATTATTCTGTCAGAGATCCTACAAAATCCATTATATGGTATGTTGTATCATCAAATTTGTATGTATTAATAGAGTTATCTCGAATTGTTTTATGATAACATAAACAATTTCTTCACCAAAACATGTGATCTGAAAGAGATGTTTATTGAACAACTCAAACATCTGAATTGTTTATCTATTTTGGTTGAAATGGAAGATATTACTTGTTTCATTGAGTAAGATTCATTTGAAACAGATTCAATTTGAGGTTTTTATTCAATAACTGCAGGGGAGAAGAAACTGTATGTTCCTCGCGTGGAGGACAAGAATAGGAATATGCGAATGCTTAATATTTCAAGCATTGATGATTTGGTTGCTAATTCAATGAACATTCTAGAACCTTTACCAATTGACGCCGAAGGAGTTGACCGTGAAGATGGTTAGAACAACTACCATACTCGCTCACTATGCATATTAACATATAAATGTTCACCTAATATTTATGTTTGTTCTAAACAGGACTTAGGATCTGAGAAATATTATGCTGAATTTGGTTCCTATTTTGAATATTGTTGCTTTTTGGCCTAAATAAACATGAACTGGATCATCCTTTTTTTGATGGTTTTGTCTATTTTAACCTGCAGTAATGCTTGCAAATGAACCGGTTGACTTGCTTCTTTTACCAGGTACATGATTTGATCTGTTCTTTAAAGTTAGCAATCACTTTCAGAGTTTTTGAGATAACTTATATGGTTTTAAAAATTGTCCTAGGGCTTGCATTTGAGAAATCTGGAAAACGGCTCGGTCGTGGTGGTGGGTAAGCTTATGAACTTTGTGGTTTCATCTTTAGTTATTGTGGAAATAGTCAAACTAGGTTTATATATATATTCCTTGGAAACGACCTGCATCATTTTGAAAAGGAAAATGGTAAATAGTAAAATAGGATTTGCTACTTCGATATTGAAACAGAAGTGACAATTGATTCAATCATACCAATAATGGTTACAATTTTTACATAGCAAGTTAACAAATTGAATAAAGCAACTCTAGAAGACTTTATCGTCTCAGCAATGTTCCGTTCTTGATAGATTAACTTTAGTGATGTTCCGTTCTTGATAGATTAACTTTAGTGATGTTCCGTTCTTGATAGATTAACTTTAGTGATGTTCCGTTCTTGATAGATTAACTTTAGTGATTTGGTTGACATCAATGCTCCGTTCTTGATAGAGAATTGAATTGTTGAAGGTATTGGGGCTAGAATAAATTAATTGAAACATTTTAGGGATTTTGATTTACCCTGATTGAGAAAAATCAGCTCAAAACTTATATAAATATGCACAAGAGTATCTATTTCTCTCCATTTTGAAAATCCCATAGTTATTATAACTTTTTTACATTTTGGGTATTGAGATTCCATGACACTAAGTTTACGGTCTTTGATTGTTGGACATGTTGAATTCACGTAAAAGCTATTACGACACCTTTCTGAGCAAATACCTGGAACGTGCAAAGGAAAACAAATGGAAGCAACCACTTCTTGGTATTTATCGTAAATGGATTTGAATAGACCACATTCGATATACATTTAGTTATTAATGCCCATGAATTGTTCTTGTAGTTGCATTGTCATATTCGCGACAGATAATGGAAGAGGGTGTTATACCGGTCACTTCGACAGATGTTTCTGTTGATGCACTTGTGACTCCAACTGGTGTTGTACCAATTAGCTCGATTGCCTTGGAGGAGATGTGTATTTGAGATGATATAAATATTGTATGTTTCAAATAACTTTTAAAGATTCATTCTCCTTAATCTATTCTCAAGAGTTTGTCCAAGGTTTGATGAACATGCCTTAATACATAGGCTTCTAAATGTTGTTTTGATTTGAAGGCATTGGATTTGCATTTTATTAACTCTTTTATGTATTATTGTGTGACAATCATCCAACAATTGATATTAGTAACAATTTTATCTAGTATATTGAACTTAGTTTATATATGGATTGTGATGAATGGTGGATAAAAAGGGAACTTCATATAGGGTAGAACTTCTCAACCCCCAAACACATTAAGTAAACAGATATAGTAGGATCGTAACCATTGAAATACTAACTTTAGGTCTTTTATCAATTGATTGAATAGATGTAAGAAGTCACTTTGAAGCGACTAGCGGTCCCGTATTTCGGCCAAATATTTATTCCAGAAACATAGGTCATCATTGAAAGGATCTCGGAGACCCCCGAGAGCCAAAATCACCCAAACATCTAGGGTATTGATAAAGTATAAATCGATATATTAAGAACAGATTGAGAACAAAACCGATCTGCCATCACCCCTACTTGGTACACTCCTTTTCAATGTTTTGAATTTCTTTTTTACCTCGGGGTGACTAGCATGACTCCACAGTTGCTTTGATTTGTATTGTGTCGAAAATAACAAAGCCGTTTCAGCCTAAAGCTTTGAGAGCTTAACAGTGTTCAATATAACTTCTTCTTTAATAAGGAAAAATGCATAAGTGGAAATATGACATTCACCCAATGTGGAGAAAATTTGTTAAGTGTTATATCAAATACAATGAATTTGAAGTAAAACTAATTTTTATGTCATACAGAATATAATAATAATACAATGAAAGCATATATATGCTCAGAATTTTACTATGGACCAACTTCCTAGATGAATTGGCCCCTCCTGATCATATAATATATAAAGAGAAATAGAGAAAGTGAATTTGCACCTTTTATCATAATATCATGTTGTTCTTCCAAAGTTGGTGCCAATCTGCATATGGAGCCATTCAGATTGAGCCGCTTCATCGAAATCTCCTCCTCTGTTCGTCGGTTGAGAACCAAACATCACTCCAGCTCCACTATCAAACGCACTTCCCCCAAGCTGATTCATCTACACCCAAATCCCAATCATGTCAATATCAAAAGCAGTACAAGTATGAATCAAGTATCAAGACTTACTTCTTTAGAAGGAAATCCTTCAATTGCAGGAGGAACCCTAGAATTGACTGCTTCAAGTTTCATTGACAAGAACTGTGTAATTCAATTTGAAATTGACAATAATAAGCTTCAAAAGATTATCCAACAGTAATATCACTTAAAGACGAGTAATTCAATTACACCTCAACTTGTCGCTGCAGTGATTGAATATAGTTAATTATCTCATCCAACACTGGCGCTTTACCAATAACCTAAACACGAATCATCATCATAATGTTATGAAATGATCAAATCCATAACAACAAATCTAAACAATCAAGTACCTTATTGCAACCAGGGACCAAATCTTGAAGAGTCTTCATCCTTTCACTGATCTTTTCCCTCCTTGCCTGCAAAATAGAGGGTTTTGTTCATTAGTATATCCAATTCCAGATTCAGAAATTAAACTAACTTGTTCTTACTCTTTCTGCTAGACTATGGCTATCAGTTGCTTGACCCCTTCTTGCTCTCACATGAATAAAATCTTGCTTAGGTTGTTCAAAAGGCTTAATTCCACCACTTGAATTTGCTTCAACTTCAGGTTTAGAAACACCATTTTCATCTTCACATATTTTAACTCTTTTTCCATTCGAATTGTTCTGTCCAAATTGATAAACCATAGATTCAGTCTATGTCAATAAAGATCAAAGATGAAGATTAAGTTAATTTGAGATCGAAGAAAGAAAACTAGAGATTCGATTAAGTCAAACAAACGATATATCATACCAGATCATTACCACTGCAGCTAGCAACAACGATCTTAGAAGATTCATCGCCAGAGTTAGCGTCAACTCTCTTTCTTCCACCGCGACTCCCAGTCTGTTCGGTAACCGTCGATTCATCTAACGAAAGATCTCGATTTAATGTCATCATATCATTGAAGCCAGTTGAACTAACCATTCTCAAACCTAAACCGCTAATCGGCTCTCCAACAACGCCGGCTCCGGAGCCGGCGATAGGAAACGGCCATATTCCGGCTAAGCTGTATGACGAAGGATTCGCGGCGGAGAATGAAGCTTCGTTGATTAGTGAAGGATCCATTGTAGATGAATGTTTGAAACCCTAAGTTGAGAGTAGGAACTGTGGAGTGTTAGTAAGCATTGATTATGGACCTACCGACGGCGACGGCGACAACGGCGACGGCAACAACGGCGACGGCACCGGCGGCGATGGCGGCTTGTTATTGAATGAAGCGTTGTAGTAGGAAAGCGACTTGGAGAAGAAGGAGATCGGACTGTAAATACTCGATTGAAGAAGGCCGTGCAATAATATGCACGCACTGCGCATTTTAGCAACTGAATCTAAAATTAGAAAGCGCGTGTGTTAGAAAGGTGAGAATACTTTTTATATTTTACTATGGTAGGAAATTGGAATAATGAATGATTCTAAAATTAGGTACTAAATATTTAAGAAAATATTTCATTTATTTCTTTTTAATGATATTTTTGTTTATGTAAAATGTTTTCTATTATAATTTTTAAATTTTAGTTTATTTTAAAAATTATTTACGATTATTTTAATAAAATTAATGTTTTTAGTAAAAATATTTAAGTAATATTAATATATAATGCTATTTTTTTTTAAAATAGAAAAAAATTTCTATTAATAAATTAAGTGATGCAATAAATTAAAATACAAATAAAAATGTTGATTATGATTAAATTTTAAAAAAATAATAAGCAAACAAGACATTATACCTAAAGACGTCAATTATAATATGTGAAACACCGTCTCTATTCTGAATTGTCCATTAGAGGTGGCTTCTCTCCAATTTGACTAGTAGTTGACTAGGGATGAGACAGTCTTGATTATACCATAAACACTAATAAATCAATTAAATATATAACATAATTAATATATATATATTTTTTTATATATTTATAAAAGTTTTAAATTTATTTTTTTATAATAATATGGATTTTTAATATATTATATTAAAAAAAATGTTGGTATAATTTTCTTATTATTTTTTTAAAATATATATAAATAGTGATCCACATATATTTTACGAAATCAAATAAGACATAAATGATAGTAAAAAATTATTTAAACTAGAAAGGGACGAAAAATGATAAACACATCCTCTATTTCTATCTGAAAAACTTTAATGATTATTAATGATAGGTGAACATTACACTATACAAACAAATTTAAATAAACTCTTCATAATTTTATTTTTTTTAACCAATCATCTTGTTTGAAATAAAGTGTTGGAATTTAATCGAGCATCAAATTATAAACTACTAATATATTTAAATTTTTATTTGATTAAAAAATAATTATTTATATTTAAGATTTAAATTTTATTAAATTTGAATAAAAAATTAAAATAAAATTGCATCATTTTGCATTTTAAATAATTATATTTTAATGTATTTTATTATTTTATAAAAATAAATAAAACATGAGACTAGAGATGGGTTGATTATTGAACAAATTAAAATGAATAAGTTTTAAAACCAAACAAGACCTTCAACATGGCGAGTATGTACGCGAGTACAATGTCCTTCTTCCTTTGCGGTTGGTAATCAATCATAATCTTTGTTTTTTTATTTAATGAGTAATTAATTTTTCTGGGATCACACGCAGATCACAGCAATTCACTTTTACAAAGAAGGGAAAGGACATTTTCACAGTTCATTTTTTAGTTTGTTTGGAAATTTGACTTTATTAATAGATAAATAAAATTAATATTTGTTTCCATGCTATAATATTTTCTTTGCATGTCTTAATATAAAATACAAACTTGCAAATTTACTGCTCATAATGTAAATCTTAAGGGTAAAATATCAATTTTTAAAATAAAAAGTTTTATTAATTTTATTGATTAAAAAAATAAAAAGTACATACCTAAATAGTGAGAGGTATTAAATTAAGATATAAGATCATTCAAAATTTTAAAATTTGAAAGATATTGAAATCAAGTGATGACAAGTCAAACCAAGAACTTGAATAAATGATAGGGAGAGTGAAGTTGGGACAGCGATTCCCCAGCGATGCCCCACATAACAGCCCTAGCGGATAAAATGACATAATGGACTAAAAAAATTAAATTAATAATATATATTTTTTAATTCCTCTCCATTTCTCTCTTCCTTTGTCTCTTCATTTTCGATGTCTCTCTTTCGTTATATTCTTCCTTCTTTTGCGACTTTGACTTTCTGCTTTTTCCTTTCGCGACTTCGAGTTTCTTCATTTGTTTTTTCCGTGACTCCAGACTTCGACAAATTCTTCTTTCTTTCGAGTATCTTCTTAAGCAATGTCGAAAATGGTAAGCCTTCATTGGCGAACACCAATGTTACCGAAAAACTCAATCCTTAAAATTATTTTACTTTTTAGGAGAATCAGTTTTTTTCAACTACATCCAAGTTCAACACTAACAAAAGGAAAGTTCTCGAACATGATCATCCTGTAGTTAAGGTTATCCCGAACATGTCCATGTTTTGGAACTTTATTTAATGTTTGGAAATTTTTTTTATTTTTTTTTTCTGATTTATGTATCGGTAAGACTGTGGCTCTGTATTCATTTACAAAACCTTAGTTACACATTTAGAAACAAAACCTAAATATTATAATAAACATACTTATACTACACATTTTAAGCAAGTTATGTTTATAGATCTGTATTCATTTACAAAAAAAACCTTAGTTTAGTAAAGGGGCTAATGAAAGTACTTTTAGTCACACATTTAGAAACAAAAACTTAAATACTAAATAGAACTACTTATACTATCAGCAAGTTAGGGTTTGTTTTGGTAATCTCTCTCTCTATATATAATGATGTTTAATTTCAAAATGTCTGGATTACCGGATCGAGAGTTGTGGTTAATTTGAATATATATGTGAGAGTAAATTGATACTTGGGTTGGATTTTGGGTTGACCCGCTCATAAAATTAAAACGGTTAAAAATAAAATTAAAAGTGTTACATGTATATTTTGAACTTGTAACTTAACAAAACAAGTACAACCATTTAACCAACTAAGCTAATAAAACTTTATTAGTTAAATTCAACACCAAATAGATGAACGCGGGATATTTTAACAATATAAGCTTAACTTTTAAACTAACTAATATATATATATATATATATAATGATGCTTAATTTCAAAGTGTCTGGATTGCCGAGTCAAGAGCTGTGGTTAATTTGTATATTTATGTGGGAGTAAATGGATACTTGTAAAAGATTTTGGGTTGACCTGCCCATAAACTTAAAACGGTTAAAAATAAAATAAAAATTATATATTTATATTTCGAATTTGCAACCTAACAAAACAAGTACAACCATTTAACCAAGTGTGATTGAGATGTGGTTTGTCGAGAGATAATAAGTCGGGATCAATTGAAAGTAGTTAAAAAATATGAATCAAATATTGTGTAAGGTCATGATACTAAATGTTAAAAAATATGAATCAAATATTTACTTGACCAAAATGAAAGTGTAAGGTCACGAGATGAGAGGTTCATTTGGAAAAAAATATGTGATGAGATATGTGAGAAGATAAGTTATTTTACCGAAATAAATAAAATATGGAATGAGATGTGGTTTTCCAAGGGATAATAGGCCGATAACAATTGAAAATGGTTAAAAAAATATGAATCAAATATTTGATTGATCAAAATATGAGGTCACGATACTAAATGTTAAAAAATATGAATCAAATATTTGATTGACCAAAGTGAAAGTGTATGGTCACGAGATGAGAGATTCATTCAGAAAAAATATATGATGAGATATGTGATAAGATAAGTTATTTTACCGAAGTGAATAAAATGTGAAATGAGAGTGTTCTATTTTTTATTTTAATATATTATTCGTGATTTATCAAGAATTTTAAACATTGAATACATATTATTATTATTATTAAAAAAATTATTTATATTTATCTGTGTGCATCATACGAGAATCTTCTTAGTTACATGTTAATGATAGTAACAAAACTGAGTTACAGTGGAGAATCTTAAATTAATTTTGTAAATCTGGCCAAAATTATCTTAAACTAATTTCTAATTTTAAACTAATTTGTTACATTTTCATTTATGTAGGTCTAGAAACGACACCAACATTGAAATTTGTTGTTATATAGGTTCTAAACATTTTAAAAAATGTTATATTTTGGCCATAATCGGGACCAATTAGTTCCAAACATGTACATGTTTGGGACCAATTCGTCGTGAACATGGTCAAGTTCAGGACCATTTTGTCCCAAATATGGTCATGTTCTGGACCATTTCGTTTAAATTTTATTAAATAATAAATTACTTGATGATATTTTTTTTATTGTTCTTTGTATTCTATATGATGACTAGATTGAGGTGTAATACTTAGTAAAAATATATATGTAGTGAAAAGGTGATCCACTGTTTACTTAGCTACAGTTTTGACCTAATGCATAATAGAGAATTAAGAACTAAACTCCTAAGCATTAAGGATTATAAACATCAAGTTAATATTTTAGTGATTGATATTGGTTGAATTGCAGTTTCACTAACCGTTGAAGTTTTATTGAATGTTTTTTATAGTATTCTTCATTGTAGGAAGAGCCAATAATAACTATGAATTGTGTTATCCTACTTAACTGACCTTCAAATAGAAAAATTTCTTCTACTTCAATCTAAATACCTTATTGAAATTGTTGTGAATCATGATAGCTTTCATTGTTAATATTCTTCATTTATCTGTTTATTTTTGTAGAGTATATAAAGGAATCGTCGTCGTCCCTCGACAACAGAATT
This sequence comes from Impatiens glandulifera, assembly GCF_907164915.1. NCBI lineage: Eukaryota > Viridiplantae > Streptophyta > Magnoliopsida > Ericales > Balsaminaceae > Impatiens > Impatiens glandulifera. The sequence continues at coordinate 156,887,335 of NC_061862.1, read as the reverse complement.
GTCATTGCTGGCCATTACTGCTACAGTTGATGATCAAGAGTTTGTAACTCCATCAGCTCCCTTTGCTCTCTCACCTCCCTCCCCCAAAAAAATTGAACACAATATTTTCTTCACTAGGACCTCATCAAATTACATTTTCAATATACTTCAACAATTGACAAAAGAAAAAAAATAGGTTGTGAAGGTCATAGACTTCGGAGGGCTTCTTACGCTTAGCCTTTCAAAATGTTCAGGCGAACTCTCTCGACACTTCGTCAAGTCATTCAACTACGGTAATTGTGCAATCAGCCTACAAAATGGCGATGAAGTCAAAATTGATGAAGATGATGTTCATTGCGTACTAGACATCCATAAATGGGACATTGAAATTATTGAGTCAATTGGAAACGAGACAAAATATCCCAAATATGAAGAACAATTGAGGGACTAGAGGAGACGGCGGGGAATGAAACAAAATAGTTTCGGTCCTAAAAAACTGAAATAACAGAGAAGATTTTAAGTAACAGAGCAACTAACAATAATTTTAAAATAAACTTTGTAGTATATGTTGTCAACAACTTTCTCAGACCTCACAGAATCAAAAGTGCAGGTATAGAGTTACTCACAAAACTTACATTCCAAAGCATCATTAAATTATATACACTTCTCTTACCCAATTTTGTACATATAGGTTTAAAATCCTAAAATCTTTATTTGATGTCAATTATATCTGAAACTTGACTTTGTGTCAATTCACAATTAAAGGCTTAGTTGAAGTCCACCATAAGTGGAAGGCGAATGAAAGTCGTCATTTCATTGGACCGCATACATTTCTCATTGAAAGTAATTTTTGTCAGTACTTTAATTGAGTGGTTTATTTAAATGTTAATGTAAATATTCTAACATATTGTTTATTGTTTTAGTTGTTCTACATGGATAGGGTTGGGACCCTGAACTCCAACTGCCTTACGAATGACAATTTCCGATATTGTCATGTTAGAATGACAATAAGTTGCGAAGTAGGATTCAGATGGAAATGAAACAAGGCGGATTAGGATATGGAAGGGATGTTGAACGCCTTCCACTTCCAAACATTCATTAGGATAAGCATGAGACAGTGGTAAATGAGGTGGCAAATGAGGTGGAAGATCAGGTAGTAGATTAAGTGGTAGATCAACATGGACATGTTATGTACCATGTTGGGGATGAAATCAAGTTTTATAATGGAATCATATTTGTATGTATTTTTTTATTATACTGAACTTTAATTTTCCTATATACTGAACTGTAAATTTTTTTACACTAAAACAATAACGTTTTTATATTAAAAAAATTTCATACAATTACTAATTTCGTTGAATGTTGTCCCCACAAGTATTATCTTCGGGATATGATTGAGAAAACAAAAGTGATGTGAAGAAAAATTGAGTCGAGACTAGATCATTCCATTATTGTTGTTGTTATTGTATTGAATTCTGCATTATTGTCGTTGTTGTCGTATTTTCCTAATAAAAAATAATGGAGTTTGAATTTTAATGTAGTTTTTATAATAGATTACAAATATGCAAATAAAATCATATATCATAAATGTTCATAACTCATTCAATGGCAGATTGACTACGTTTGGTTGGTGGTCGACCTTTAGCTTTTACTCTCATGGGAGAGTGGATCAATTGTGTTGGTGCATAAGGTGTTAGTGTAGAAAGTGTATGTGAAGAAGGTATTGGTGCAGAATGTGTATGTGAAAAAGTTGTTGGTATAGAAGTTGATTTTATCGAATATGCAAATAACTTTTCCTTCACTTGTTTCCCCATTTTAGCCAAAAAGAAGTATTATGATCAAATTGTGTTGCAATCTATTGGAGATCTTGCATCATTGGAGTAAGATAGTTATACCGAATTTTTTTATTGTCACCCATATTAGAACCATAAATGTTATTGATACTTTGATAACTTCTTTTCAAATCTTTGCGCCAACGATCCAAGATATAATTAGCTGACACCATATTCACATTCATTCTTCTCAAAGCCGCCAAAATATGATTACACAATAGTTCTCTAAACTCAAACAGTTGACGTTAACATAGTTTAAACATTTGCTTTGCATTCGGTAGAAATACTAACATAGCGCTTTGGCATCACCATTTCCTAACTACAACCACCTAGCTTTTGAAATATATTTTTTGTAGCTTCTCTCATCAAAAATCATATTATCATATCCACCAACTTCAACTACAAGTGATTGATATGTTTTTGACAAAGAAATTCCAGCTTCGTCGTTTAAATCCAATATTCTCTTTGTAGTTGGATTTAGAATCTTGTGAGATCTAAGATGTCTCGACTTTCCTGGGCTCAAGATATGATTATGGTTATGGAAGACACTAGTTATCTCAACAACACTTTCATTCCTAACCGCAACATTTATCTTTGCTTTACAGTTCGTCTTGGTGGAAGGTCTACATTGTAAAATATTTTTCCCCTTTATAGAACATGCACAACTTTTGGCAAAAGCAATGAAGAACCACTTTTGTTTGTCATTCGGACCATTTTTTGCTCCTATCTTAGAAATGTCAAAACCATTTGATTGGGCATAGGCGTTATAAAATTCGTGAAGCTTCTTTTCGGTTTGAAAAGTCATTCCAACATTAAGAATTTAAACATCGTTGACTTGAACTTCGGAATCCATGAAACTATAAAATAAGAGAGAAACTGTATTAAGAAAAGAATAATGAATAAAAATTATATTATTTTATCCCAAACATGTCCATGTTGGGTCGAAATGGTTTAGAACATTATCATGTTATGGACCAATTGGTCCAGAACATGACCATGTTCAAGACAAAATGGTCCTGAACAAAATCATATTCGGGACTAATTTGTCCCCCAACATGGATATGTTCTGGACCATTTTGTCCATAACATGGACATGTTCTTGACCATTTTGGCCCTAATATGGAATTTTCTAGACCATTTCGTCCCCAACAGACCAATAATTTTAACATTTCACCTTAATATATAAGACATTACATTTCAAGTTTAAAACTAACATTAAATTTTAGACATTACACTTCACCTTAAAAGAATATTAAAGTTTAAGTTAAAAACAACATTACAGTTGAGTTTGGTGGTCGTCTTGTTCGCGGTCGTCTTATTCGCGGTAGCCGTCTTCTTCGCAGTGGTCTTCACAGTGGTCTTCTTCACAATAGTCGTATTTTAGGTTGTTGTCTACTTCGCAATAGTCGTATTGTTGAGGTGTTCATTGTCATTGCGTGCGATTTTTAAATTCCGGGTAAACGGGTCAGGGTTTTCTGTTATGAAAACGGGTTAGAGTATAAATACTTTTTTGGGGGTATTTTCCTCATAACACAGTAATGTTGAGATAGAGTGAACAGATCTAAGGTTTTTTTACTTCTTTTTGTTCTTTGGCTGATCTAGAGTGAGAGGTTGGGGGAGCTTATGATTGTGGAGGATTCCAATCATTTCTAGTGTAATCACTTATTTCATTTGAGAGCAGGGCATATAAGTTTCTACTATTGACATTTCTTTGATTTAGTGAAACTTATCTCTCCCGTGGACGTATGTCGATTTTGACTGAACCACGTATATTGCGTTGTTATTGCTTTGTGCTATTTCAGTTCTTGATAATCTGTTTGTCGTCATAGACGATTTGGAAACTGATTTATTACAAGTTTGATTTCTAAGAAAATTCGTAGTTTTGTTGTTGCAAAACCCAACAGTCTTCACGGTGGTCTTTTTCGCAATAGTCGTATTTTAGGTTGTTGTCTACTTCGATTTTGGTTTCTCATTAACAGATAAATTTAAAGCTCTTACTTTTTCGATCTTTTCGATGAGAGAAGACTATGATTTAATCAAAACTGAAGAAGAGCGCGCTTTATTTTTTTTCCACAGTGACTTATTTTATCCACGTGGCTGCCAGATGAAGATCATTGAGGAGTCGTTGCCCCAACGTCATTCTCTCTATTATTCCTTTTTTATTTTATAGGTTTTCAGCTTGAGCCTTATTTAATGTTATTTAAATAATTTTATTTGATATCTGATTATAAAAGGTTAAGTTATTGGTTTGAAAAAAACTAAAAGTATTAATATTTTAAAAATAAAAAATTATTTAAAAAATTAAATAATATTTTAATTGATAAATTAATTAATAATTGAGAGATAAAAGAATAAAGAATTATTTTAAATAAAAGAATAACGAATTATTTAAAATAAATCTTTCCCATGAGAGTGCGTACTTCTAACACCAATATATTTTAAAATATAAATTTTTATCATTTTTTTTTAGATATTATTTATCCAAATTATAAATTTGACACATTAAATTAACCGACCAATCCACAATTAAAAATCCATATAAAAGCTTCTTATAATTTTAGTTTGATCTAGGTTATTTTTTTTTATTATTATTAATTATTTTTTATATAAATTATCTCTATAGCATGTAGTATTATTTTAAACTATCTAATCACTCATTTTATTTATTAATTTTTTTTATTAAATTTTAAATATAAAATGACATTTTAATAATTAAACCAATTAAAATTTTAAATAATTTTTTTTAAACAAAATTAAAAAAAAATCAAGTTCAAAACAATAACTCCAAATCAAAATGAAAATTAAGATTTAACTCATTATCCATGTATAATTTATGATCATTGACACAGTTAATTACAAACTAAAACAATAAATAAATACAAACAAGGGAAATGTAAAAGAAGAAATGGATCACATCAGAAAATACCAAAGAGAGAGAAAATGAATTCAAAATTTAACTCTCCACCTATCAAAATATTTTTCTTAAAATATACATTTAAAGTTAGGACTTCATCTAAAGTTAGGACTTTGATGAATGGGTTATTGAGATAAAATTAGTTTTTATTTCAAAATCCAACCATTAAATTATTCCTCTAATCAATCTATTTATCTCTTAAAAATATCAAAAATATAATTTAAATATGAAATAAAAATATATAAAGAAATAGTAATTTGGTCAAAAATAAATAAAAACTAATATTTTCCTACTTTTAATCCAACAAAGATTTTTTTTTAAAATAATCAAACAAAACCCAAAAAAACACCCCCTCAAACAGGGAAATTTGATCAAATAACCTCGATGAGGTTATTTGATCTGATGGTAATTTATTAATTTTATTGCGCTCGTGGTAATTTTATTTTTTTTGGACGATTTTGTCCTTGTCGCGAAACGCTAAGTGACTTAGCGTTTCGCTAAGTGGATTAGGTTTAGTATAAATACTCTAATTTTTCATTTCTTTCATTTTCTTTCTCTCTCTTCTTTTGTTCTCTCTTTCACGGCGGCGACAGCGGCGACGGCGGCAACGGCGGCGACGAAGGCGACGGTGCTTATGCAGATACAGATTTGATTCATATTCAAACCTGGGTATTTAGGCGACGGTGCTTCTTTTCTTCATTTTTTCAAACCCTAACTTTAAACCTATTGTTATATAAAATAACCTGTTCTTATTTGGTTCATATTGGTTTATATTTGGTATTTGATTCATATTGGTTCATATTTGTGGTTCATATTGGTTCATATACGTCGATGATAATATTTGCAGATAATCTCGGATCATATGAGTTCCGTTTCAGGGAAGTTTCTCCAAGAACTTACCGTTTCGCTAAGTGCTTACCGTTTCGCTAAGTGCTTGCCGTTTCGCTAAGTGCTTATCGTTTCGCTAAGTGCTTACCGTTACTGTTCGTTTGGTGAATTGTGATACACTATTTGATATTCAATTATGTTAAAACTACATACATAAACATGAGTTGTCTTAGCTCAGTTGGTAGAGTGCGTTTCTTTTAAGTATGTGGTCGTGGGTTCGATTCCCACAGACGTTGTTTTTATGTTTTTTTTTTTTTTACTTTTGCATAAATCAAATTCTCATTTGTAGAGAAATGGTTATGTTTATCCAAGGACTTATCGTTTCTCTAAGTGCTCAGCATTTCGCTAAGGTGAGACTGAGCTCAGGATTCCTAAAGGCTCCAGTTAAAGCCATAAACCCTTTGATGGTTGCAAAAGCCTCAGGTGGAAAGTTTACATGTTATGTATCATGTATGTATGTAATGTAAGAAAATAAGAATAGAATTGAAATTTGTTTGTTTGATTGATTGTAGTTTCGAGAGGGATTGGAAAGATCTGAACGTGATTGGGTTTGGGTTGATCGGATGGTTAGCACCTTCCAGTATTCCGGCGATCAACGACAACAGTTTGACCGGACTCTTCTTTTCCAGCATTGGGACTGAGCTTGCTCACTTCCCAACTGGCCCTGCTCTCACTTGGCACATGAGATTGTTCTTGGCATTGACTTTTGGACAAATTTGATTCAAGAGTAGGACCGAAGATTACTTCAATAAAATAAATTAATTCTAATTAAGAAAATAATAATATGTAAAAAGTGAACTACTTTCTTTGGATATTTGTTAATGAATGTTTAATTTGCTTTTGTTTCATTTCTTTCAATACTATTTCATTTATGCAAAAGTAAAAAAAACAAACATAAAAACACCGTCTGTGGGAATCGAACCCACGACCACATACTTAAAAGAAACGCACTCTACCAACCGAGCTAAGACAACTCATGTTTATGTATGTAGTTTTAACATAATTGAATATCAAATAGTGTATCACAATTCACCAAACGAAAAGTCCTTAGCGAAACGGTAAGCACTTAGCGAAACGATAAACACTTAGCGAAACGGTAAGCACTTAGCGAAACGGCAAGCACTTAGCGAAACGGTAAGTTCTTGGAGAAACTTCCCTGAAACGGAACCCATATAATCCGAGATTATCTGCAAATATTATCATCGACGTATATGAACCAATATAAACCACAAATATGAACCAATATGAATCAAATACAAAATATAAACCAATATGAACCAAATAAGAACATGTTATTTTATATAACAATAGGTTTAAGGTTAGGGTTTGAAAAAATGAAGAAAAGAAGCATCGTCGCCTAAACACCGCACCGTCGCATAAATACCCAGGTTTGAATATGAATCAAATCTGTATCTGCATAAGCACCGTCGCCTTCGTCGCCGCCGTCGCCACCGTCGCCGCCGTGAAAGAGAGAACAAAAGAAGAGAGAGAAAGAAAATGAAAGAAATGAAAAATTAGAGTATTTATACTAAACCTAATCCACTTAGCGAAAACAAGGGCAAAATCGTCCAAAAAAAACAAAATCACCACGAGCGCAATAAAATTAATAAATTACTCTTTGAGGTTATTTGATCAAATTCCCCCTCAAACAAGCTCTAAGATATATTTATTAAGCAAAATCTGGTTCTTGACCGGGATAATATATATTGGTCACTTAAGAAGATGTTGAGAGTTAAACATATGATTAATAACTTCTTTTTTTTAAGTTAGATCCAAATGTATGAGAATCTGATCCTTTCAAATAATTCATATAACATAAATGAATTTTTTTTTATTAGGATTGTCATATAAAATAGAATTAACACATACTCAAATACAATTAATGAAACTAAATAATTTCACACAAAAAAAAAGATGAAATGAATTAAAAAATAACAAAACAAATAAAAGAAATAAAAATCAATTGTCCGGGGTAGACCTAGGTAAGCCCATCAATTATGGGCTAGTGCAGACCAACCATAAGGTAGTCTTCTAACAAATAATTAGTAAACTTAATAAAGTTAATTTTATCTAATTTATTATCTATAAAATTCAATCATTTACAAATAAAAATAATAATTTATATTGTTCAGGGAAAAGATAATGTTAAACTAAATAAAAATAATAATTAATATGTGAAGAGAAGTCAATGATTGTAGTTAAATAAAATAAATACTTTATATATTACAAAAACATATATATATATATATAATTAATATTTTAAGGTATTATTTGTATTTTTTATTGACTGTAATTTAATTCAATATTTTAAAATATCTTACTAGACCGATTGAATTGGCTAACACAACCCTCCTTAGTGTCACGGGCAGAAACTCGGTCGCCGAATATTCTCCCGTCCCGCGCGGCACTAGGCTAGATTGCCACAATCCTAACTAGTCAGCCTCTTAAAATATGCAAGAAGATGGAATACTTGAGAGAGAAAAGAGCTTGGAGAATATCTTGTTTATTGCTTACAAGAGTGAGGTATTACAAGTGTTGAGTGCTTTGAACAATGGTTGTGTTTTTTGTTGTGGAGTTGAGTCCTATGACCTAGACTTGTTTATATACATGTGGGAAGATCATTCTAGATCCTCCTAGACCTAGTGTTTTCTAGACACTTCTATTACGTAACCTAGACCCAAGAATTCCTAGATATTTCTAGAGAATTCTACTAGCACCTATACATGAGAACTCTAGAGAATTCTAGAGAGTTCTCCCAACTTACATACAAAAAGAACTTCCTAGAGAATTCTAGAAAGTTCCATGACCCTACTTACAAAAGAGGAACTCCTAGAGAATTCTAGAGAGTTCCATGACCTCATTCACAAAAAGGGGAACTCCTAGAGAAATCTAGAGAGTTCCATGACCGACCAAAATCCAGGAACTCCTAGAGGATTCTAGAGAGTTCCATAAGTGACCACAACAATCCAGAATATTCTAGAAAATGCACCTTGTGGGCTTGCCATGTGCACCCCATACCAATGGGCCGTGACATTCTCCCCACCTAAGTCGTGGCCGACCTCGGCACGACCTTAGAACGATGCATGGTGATCTTCTTCCCGGCGTCCCCTAAGTGCTCTTCCTTCTCCTTGCACGTCACGGCATCAGGTGCACTTATGACTGCCAGCTCCAACCGATATGAAACGTTTCCCACACGTCTCTCGATCGAAAACGGTCCCTCGAATCTGCGCACAAGCCCCTTGAGCACAGACCGCAGAGACTTCAACTGTTGCGAGGGCAACTTCCCCCTTCCACCGTCCCCTTTCTCGACTGCACGCCCTGCATCCTTTTCCATGGACTTGACGCGAGTGAAGGCGGACTGACTTTGGCCCACGTTGTCTGTGGCCAAACTTTGTGGATTTGATGGTTTCGTGCCTTTAGCTTTGAGCCTCTCGAAGACATTGCACCTCCTTTGGACTTCCTTGGGTACTTGTCCTTTCCCCTTAGGACCGTCCCCATCATCCACCTTAGCAAAAGTGGTAAAAGCCCCTTTACCACATTTGCGACCTCGGCTGAATCGCATTGCCGAGAACATGCTTATTCCCTCGGATTCTCTCCTTGTTGGGATCACACTAGACTTCCCGTGATCCACAATGATTAAGGAATTGGAATAAGGCATTATGAAAGCGCGTACCTGATCGCACCATTGTAATCCCAACACTACGTCGTAGTCTTCCATTGGGACCAAGGTAAACGAGACTGTCCCATACCAATCTCCGATCCTGGTGTGCACTTTCCTAGCCTCCCCGGCCACCGGTTTGGCTACATCGAAGGACTTCACCGTCCCTCTTGTTGGACTGATCCGCAGACCCAACGCCTTGGCTACTCCTTCTCTCATGAAGTTGTGTGTAGCCCCTGTATCCACTAGTGCCTTAATGCGTATTCCCTCGATCCAAGCTTCCACGAACAAAGAGCCACTCCTTGTTTCCTTGACCGGCTTCGCAACACTAGTCTTCGCAGCATTGAGCAATCTTAAGGATCCCACCCGAGTCCCTTCCTCTTCCTCGGAAGACTCATGTCCTTTCACTGCTGCAACCTTTTCCCCCTTGAATGGGCACATAAACTTTATGTGATTATGGGCACCACAAATCTGACACACTCTTGGTTTACCCGAGTCATCGGTCTTCCCCATAGAGTTGTTATGTGCATGCCCCTTCCTAGGTGGGCGGTCTCCCCCACCTTTCTCCTGGTCCCGTGGGCGGTCTCCCCCACGATTTTCCTCCTCGTCCCTGAGGATCTTCGGCCTATCCACAGACACTTTGAGCTCTAACAGTCTTTCTGCAACCGCGATTGCCTCGGAGACGTCCCGCACCTTGGCCCTTTGCAGCTCCAACTGTGCCCAAGTTTTAAGGCCATTCACAAACGCGAACAGGGCCTCTTGTTCCGTTAGACTCGGTAGCTCGAGCATCAACTCCTGGAACTCCTTCACATACTCCTTGATGCTCCTGTTGTGCACAAGTTGATTCAACCTTTTCCTAGTCTCGAACTCGGCGTTTTCTGGGAAGAATTGGCGCTTGAACTCGGTCTTGAAGTCCTCCCACGTCTCCATTCGCAGCGTACCTCGTTCAATGTCTACTTCTCTCCTCCTCCACCACAGTAGTGCCATCTCTTGTAGGAAGAAAGGTGTTGTCTCCAACTTGCCACGATCATCTAGTATGTTTGATGCCTGAAAATACCTCTCCATGTTCCAAAGGAAGTCTTCCACTTCCCTTGCACTCCTCGAGCCTTTGAATGGAGTTGGCTTAGAAACATCCATCCGTTGAGGTGCCGCACCTCTATGTTCCCCTCCATTCCTCCCAATCCGCCTTTCCATCGATTCTAGCCTCCCCAAGATCTCCCTCCGGAGGGCCTCGACCATCGCATGGATTTCTCCCCGGATTGTCTCGAGCACTTCATGGCGGATATCATTAACCTCCCCACGAACCGATCCTAGCACTTCGTCACGAATGCTCCGGTTCATATTGTTAATGACCCCCATCACCTCGTTCTCCAACTTTTCACCAGCCTCGTCCAACTCCGCCACCTTGTCGGCCACCGTGCTGAACTCCTCGAGAGCTTCTTGATGCTCGCTCATGCTTTCCTCAAGCCGGGTCACCCGCGCTTCCATGGCAGCATTCCTCTCAACGGACCTTCCCCTCTTGGGCGCCTTGTCCTTTTGTTCGCCGGTCGGAACCTTTGTGACGTTCGATCCTGATTCCATTTCTTGCAACGTGAGTGCGGAAGTACAAAACGCTTGCTCTGATACCACTTGTCACGGGCAGAAACTCGGTCGCCGAATATTCTCTCGTCCCGCGCGACACTAGGCTAGATTGCCACAATCCTAACTAGTCAGCCTCTTAAAATATGCAAGAAGATGGAATACTTGAGAGAGAAAAGAGCTTGGAGAATATCTTGTTTATTGCTTACAAGAGTGAGGTATTACAAGTGTTGAGTGCTTTGAACAATGGTTGTGTTTTTTGTTGTGGAGTTGAGTCCTATGACCTAGACTTGTTTATATACATGTGGGAAGATCATTCTAGATCCTCCTAGACCTAATGTTTTCTAGACACTTCTATTACCTAACCTAGACCCAAGAATTCCTAGATATTTCTAGAGAATTCTACTAGCACCTATACATGAGAACTCTAGAGAATTCTAGAGAGTTCTCCCAACTTACATACAAAAAGAACTTCCTAGAGAATTCTAGAAAGTTCCATGACCCTACTTACAAAAGAGGAACTCCTAGAGAATTCTAGAGAGTTCCATGACCTCATTCACAAAAAGGGGAACTCCTAGAGAAATCTAGAGAGTTCCATGACCGACCAAAATCCAGGAACTCCTAGAGGATTCTAGAGAGTTCTATAAGTGACCACAACAATCCAGAATATTCTAGAAAATGCACCTTGTGGGCTTGCCATGTGCACCCCATACCAATGGGCCGTGACATTAGGCAGATTTCACCAGAGAGAATTCAAACACTTGTTTATAATCTAAAGTGAATGTCTACAATGGGCATATTTTGATTATCCAAAATGATATTAACGGCTTTTATTAGTATTGAAGTTCTCATTTGTATGCACAATAAATGTCAATATCAAAACACTTTAATGTTCAATTATCAAATGATAATGTTTATAAAAAATAACTTATAAAATGAAAATATCATAAACGAAATAAACGAAAGTGAAACATTTAAACAATCGTAAACAATATGAATCCGGTTTCATCTTGTTAACTTTGTTAGGAGAGTAACCATTCAGTTAATTTTCATTTTAAGTTAGTTTATAGAGTTTGTTTGATCTTTAATTATTAGGATAAAACTAAGTTTTTATCCTAAAACTCAACCATGATATCAACTATGTTTTATATTTTTAATATATATTAATTATTAAATAAAATATATAGAGAAGGTTAATTTGGTAAAAAAAAACATTTTTTTCAAAGTTTTATTCAAACAGTAATTTTTGGGAAAAAATCCAAACAAAAACCCATTAACCACTCCTTTATATTGTGATTTTTTTCCCTTATTTATTTATAACAAATTATATCATAACTTATTATATAAAAATGTGTTTAAGTTGTAGCACATTTAATAAATAATTTTTTTAATTAAATATATTTGTTTTTCTTTAAATATAAAGGAATTTATTACAACGGTCAATGATAGAACTTTAGATATTTTTTTACTGGTTATGAGTTTAAATCTCACCATAAATATTTTTTTTTAATAATTTTATAAACTATAATTAAGACACCCAAAATTATTTTCATATATTTTTACTTGGGGTCTAAGGCAGCCATAACTCGGACCGATTCTGGTACCGTGTGATTTATTGGAAAAAAAAATGGAAAAAAAGTTCTCACTAATTTAAATAAAATAAAATAAAATAAAATAAAAGTATTAAATAACAAAACTAGACTAAAGATGTATATTACTTAAACTATTAGCTAACTCGGACAGACTCTGGGATAGTAAATTTATTTTAAAAATTATGGCAAGTAAAGTTTTAATAAAATAATTTATCTTAAAAATTTATCACTATATTAAAATAAAGTAATTATCAAATTAACATTAATTTACAACTACATGATTTAAATCATAACCTTCAATTTTATTTATTTATACTTTTAATATATTTTATTTTAAATAACTTATCTCATTTATGAACTAATTTTTTTTTTTTCAAATCATTAATTAAAATGCAATTATTCATTTATAATGTCTTAAAGATGTTAAATATGAAATATATTTTTAATATTTAACTTAATTAAGTAAACTAAATATATTTTATTCTAAAAAATTTATTATTATACAAATGAACCATACTTTAACAAACAGCACACCATAAACTATTCTTCTCCTTTCACTTCCCTAAAATAATAAAAATATTAAATTAATTTTGATTTTTAATAATTAATTATCTTACATCACAATTACTGCCAAGTTAAGTTATATAAATTAACTTATAATATATAAATAAAAAATACAATACCTACAACAACAAATATTATATTAATTAAACTTTTAAACATAATTATCGTTATTATTTGCAGGTATCTATTTAACGAACCGAAATTTAGGCTCGTGCTGATTCTTAGGTAAAATGTCGTGTCGAAGTTCAACCTATATTTACTAATTTTGTATTGGTTAAAAAATATATATTACAAATTTTATTTTTACTTATTTATGTTATACATAAATGTAATATATATATTTATTAACTTTTTTTATATATATTTATATAAACTTAAATAATTTTAATTTTATTTAATTTTTACATTTTATATTTATAATTATAATTAAATATACTTTTTAATTTTGATTTAATAATATTTAAGAGATAAATAAGTTTATATTATCTTTTTACACTTATTTTTATGTGGTTTGTTTTAATAATTTTTTTCTTTCTTTATTTATTTTACAAATTATTTAAAAATTATATATCACATTATAAATAAAGATTTATTCACATTTTAAATTAAATTAAATTAATATAATAAAATATTATTTTAAAACTAAATAAAATATTTTTCACTAATTATTTACCATTTATCTCTTATATATATTTATAAAAATAATAAACTTAAATATATATATATATATATATATATATATATATTAATAGTTTTATTATGCACATGTAAATATTTACCATGTTAGATAAAATACGAATTTGGTTAAAACGCTATTTAATTAAAGTATTTTAAACCTATTTAACAAAATCTCTTTCACTCAAGCTTACAATATCCAAGCTAAAAATATAATAATTAATTTCTAATCAGTTTAATAAATATTTTTGTTTTATAAGGTTGTATAGGGTCAAATCATAATTATATTAAATTACATAAATCATAAAATGAAACCATTATATATATTTAACAACAAAAAAAAACTATCAACTTAAAATATAATTACAGAGTGATTTTGATATTTTTTCCACTTATAAATTGAATGAGAAGAAAATAAAAACTGACGTCGGAAATTATTTATTTGATAGTTTTCCAATTTATTTAACATTTATAAATTTATTTTATTTTATTTTAACATTTTTATTTGTTTTATGTATAACTCAAAATAAACTAAGGCCTTGTTCTCTTTGGGTTTTTTAAAAAACCTCTCCTAAAACAATTTTCTAATCAATCACTTCTCAACAATCACATCACTCATTTCATTAACCAAAATACTAAAATACCCTCTATTTTAAATTATTATTTTTTATTTTATTCATATATATCAATACCTTTTAAGTCTTTTTACCAAAAATAATCATCACTTCCTCAAAATCATCACCAATCATTACTTTTTTCCCTCTCTAGATTTTTTCAAAAACCTCAATCCGAACAAGGCCTAATATAATGTTTAAATTTTAATAAAATATTATCATATAATAATTAAATAAATATTATTTTAAAATGTATTATTATCAAAATTTATAAACTAAAAATCGATTTCAAAAAAAAAAATCATGTATATTAAGATCAAAACTTACCATACAGTGATATCTTTTCTTGGATTTCCAGGCTCGAATGAATCTATGTTGATCGTTTACCTTTACTGGAAGTGGCTTCACATCAAGAGTACGACATTGCCTATTATGACATTCAACTTCTGGCACAATCTTCAGACTATTCTAATTGAAAGGTAAATCTTCTGGGTCCTTTGCTCAACTGTAATTCTTGTGAAGTACATATTGATGATTACAACCCTCCAGGCACTCTAACACATCATTTGGTGATGAATCTTCCACCCAAAAGAAATAGCAAGATCTTGATATTTCAGTCATCATATGAATCATTGGTTTCCTTGGTGAGTCTTGTTAAGGCTCCCTGCAAGTATGTGTTTTGCTTCCAATATGTCTTATGATTATAAAGCCAAATTTGTTATTGATACTTTGATAACTTCTTTTCAAATCTTTGCGCGAACGATCCAAGATATAATTAGCTGACACCATATTCACATTCATTCTTCTCAAAGTCGCCAAAATTATGTTTACACAATAGTCCTCTAAACTCAAACAGTTGACATTAACATAATTTAAACAATTGCTTTGCATTCTGTAGAAATACTGACATAGCGCTTCGGCATCACCATTTCCTATCCGCAACCGTCTAGCTTCTGAAATATATTTTATGTATATTCTCTCACCAAAAGTCATATTATCATATCCACCAACTTTAACTACAAGTGATTGATATGTTTTTGACAAAGAAATTCCAACTTCGCCGTTTAAATTCAATATTCTCTTCGTAGTTGGATTTAGAATCTTGTGAGATCTAAGATGTATCGACTTTCCCGGGCTCAATATATGATTATGGTCATGGAAGACACTAGTTATCTCAACAACACTTTCATTCATAACCGCAACATTTATCTTTGCCTTACAGTTTGTCTTGGTGGAAGGACTACATTGTAAAATATTTCCCCCTTTATAAAACATGCACCGCTTTTGGCCAAAGCAATGAAGAACCACTTTTGTTTGTCATCCGGACCATTCCTTGCTCCTATCTTAGAAATTCCAAAACTCTTTGATTGGGCATAGGCGTTATAAAATTCGTAAATTTCCTTCTCGATTTGAAAGTCATTCCAACACTAGGGATTTAAACATCGTTGATTTGAACTTCGGAATCCATGAAACTACAAAATAAAAGAGAAATTGTATTAAGAAAATAATAATGAATAAACATTACATCATTTTATCCCAAACATTTCCATGTTGGGGACGAAATTGTTTAGAACATTATCATGTTATGGACCAATTGGTCCAGAACATGACCATGTTCAGGACGAAATGGTCCCGAACAAGATCATATTCGGGACCAATTGGTCTAGAACATGGTCATGTTTTGAACCATTTCTTCCATAATATAATCATGTTCTAGATCAATTTGTCCCCCAACATGGATATGTTCTAGACCATTTTGTCCATAACATTGACATGTTTTTGACCATTTTGGCCCCAATATGAAATGCTTTGGACCATTTCGTCCCCAACAGACCAATAATACTAATATTTCACTTCAATTTATAGTACATTACATTTCAAGTTTAAAAATAACATTAAAGTTTAGACATTACACTTTACCTTAAAAGAACATTACAGTTCATACATGACAGTTTAAGTTAAAAACAACATTACAATTTAGTTTGGTGGTCGTCTTATTCGTGGTCGTTTTCTTCGCACTGGTCTTCACGGTGGTCTTCTTCGCAATAGTCGTTTTTTAGGTCGTCGTCTACTTCGATTTTGTTTTCTCATTAAGAGATAAATCTAAAGTTCTTACTTTGAGATCTTTTCAATGGGAAAATGCTATGATTTAATTAAAACTTAAGAAGAGCGCGCTTTATTTATTTATTTATTATTGTTTTTTTCCCACATTGGCATATTTTATCCACGTGGCTGCCATGTGGAGAGTCATTAGAGAGTCGCTTCCCCTAGCGTTCTCTCTCTAATTCTTTTTTATTTTATTGGTTTCAACTTGAACCTTATTTAAGGTTATTTAAATAATTTTATTTGATATATTATTATAAAATGTTAAGTTATTGATGTGAAAAAAATTAAAAAATATTAATATTTTAAAAAATAAAAAATTAAATAATATTTTAGTTAATAAATTAATTAATAATTGAGAACTAAAAGGATAAAGAATTATTTTAAATAAAAGAATAACGAATTATTTTAAATAAATCTTTCCCATGAAAGTGGATACTTCTTAACACCAATATATTTTAAAATATTTTTTATTGTCAAATTTTTAGATATTATTTATCCAAACTATAAATTTGACACTCACACCTTAAATTAACTGACCAATCAAATTTTAAATAACTTTCTTTTATTTTTTTAAACAAAAGTAAAAAAATCAAGTTCAAAACAGTAACTCCAAATCAAAATGAAAATTAAGATTTAATTCATTATCCATGTATAATTTATGATCATTGACCCAATTAATTACAAACTAAAACAATAATTTATGATCATTGACCCAATTAATTACAAACTAAAACAATAAATAAATACATACAAGGGAAATGTAAAAGAGGAAGAAGATCACATCATAAAATACCCAAAAGAGATGAAAGTTAATTGAAAATTTAACTCTCCACCTATCAAAATATTTTTCTTTAAATATACATTTAAAGTAAGATACATTTACTCAGAAAATCATCAAAGTTAGGAGATGTTGAGAGTTAACCTATGATTAATAACCTTTTTTTAAGTTAGATCCAAATGTATGAGAATTTGATCCTTTCAAATAATTCATATAACATAAATGAAAAAAAATATTTTTATTAGGATTTTCATATAAAATAGAATAAACACATACTCAACTACAATAAATTAAAACTAAATAATTCCACAACAATGTTTTCAATCAAAAGATAAAATGAATTAAAAAACAACCAAACAAATAAAAGAAATAAAAATCAATTGTCCGTGTTAGACCTAGGTAAGCCCATCAATTATGGGCTAGTGCAGACCAACCCTAAGGTAGTCTTCTAACAAATAATTAGTAAACTTAATAAAGTTAGTTTTATCTAATTTATTATCTATAAAATTCAATCATTTACAAATAAAAATAATAATTTATCTGTTAAGGGAAAAATACTGTTAAACTAAATAAAAATAATAATTAATATATCAAGAGCAGTCAATGATTATAGTTAAATAAAATAAATACTTTATATATTACAAAACATATATATATATTACAAAACACATATATATATATATATATATATAATTAATATATAAGGTATTATTTGTATTTTTTTATTGACTATAATTTAATTCAGTATTTTAAAATATTTTACTAGACAGATTGAATTGGCTACCTAAAGTGGCGGATTTGACAAAAGATAATTCAAACACTTGTTTAGAACCTAAAGTGGATGGATATCTACAATGAACACATTTTGATTGAGTAACTTAAATACAAAATGATATTTTTTTAGTATTGAAGTTCTCATTTGCATGCACAATAAATGTCAATATAAAATCACTTTAATATTTGGTTACCGAATGAGAATGTTTATAAAAAATACTTATAAAGTGAAAAAAATCATAAACGAACGTGAAACATTTAAACAATATAAACTATACATAAATAAGGAAATGTTGACAATATTAATCCGGTTTCATCTCGTTAACCTTTGTTACGAGGTTACGAGTTAATTTACATTTTAAGTTAATTTCATTTAGGACTTGTTTCATCTTTGATTATTGGGATAAAATTAAGTCTTTATTTCAAAATTTAACCATTATATAAACTATCTAATCAATTATTAAATCAATTTAAATATCAAAATTATCCTTTAATTTTTTTAATATAAATTAATTATTAAATAAAATATAGAAAGAGGAGAATAATTCAGTAAAAAAATTTAAAAACCAATTTTTCATAATTTTATTCAAACAAAGGTTTTGGGAAAAAATCCAAACAAAACCCCATTAATCACTTCTTCAAACAAGCTCAGTGTTATATATTGTGATTTTTTTGGGGGTTATTTATAACAAATTATATCATATAACTTATTATATAAAAATTGTATCATGTTAAGCCCAACGTGCAACCCATTTAATAAATAAAAAATATATTTAATTAAATATATTTGTTTTTTAAAATATAAAAGAGTTTAGCATAATATCTATAATAGAACTTAGAGATTTTTTTTTTATTAATTATGAGTTTAAATCTTCACCATAAATATTTTTTTTTACAATTTTATAAACTAAAATTAGGGAATTCAAAATTATTCTCACATTTTTACTTGGATACAGGGCAGCTCATAAGTGGGGACTGACTGGGTACAGTGTGATTTATTGGAAAAAAAATTTTAAAAAAGAAGTTATAGCTATACAAATATTAAATATTAAAACTAGCCTTAAGATATATATTACTTAAACTATTAGCTAACTGAGCTAACTCTGGTTCTGGTACAGTGCGATAGTAAATTTATTTTAAAAATTATGGATAGTAAAATTTTAATAAAATAATTTATCTTAAAAATTTACCATTATTTTAAAATAAAATAATTATCAAATTAACATTAATTTACA
The DNA here is from genome assembly GCF_907164915.1 of Impatiens glandulifera. NCBI lineage: Eukaryota > Viridiplantae > Streptophyta > Magnoliopsida > Ericales > Balsaminaceae > Impatiens > Impatiens glandulifera. Next base: position 156,868,148 of record NC_061862.1, on the reverse strand, counting down.
ACTACATAATTTAAATCATAATCTTTAATTTTATTTATTTATACTTTTAATGTATTTTATTTTTAATAACTTATGTCATTTCTGAACTAATTTGTTTTTTTTTTTTTTTCAAATCATTAATTAAAATGCAATTATTCATTTATAATGTCTTAAGATGTTAAATATGAAGTATATTTTTATTATTTAACTTAATTAAGTAAACTAAATATATTTTATTCTAGAAAGTTTATTATCATACAAATGAACCATATTTTAACAAACAACACCATAAACTATTCTTCTCCTTTCACTTCCCTGATATAATAAAAATATTAAATTATCTTTGATTTTTAATAATTAATTATCTTACATTACAATTACTGTCAAGTTAAGTTATATAAATTAACTTATAATATATAAATAAAAAATACAATACCTACAAAAATAAACATTATATTAATTAAACTTTTAAACATAGATTATATTAATTAAACTTTTAAAATAGTTATCGTTATTATTTGCAGGTAATTTAGGCTCGTGTCAATTCTGAGGCAAAGTTATATATTATATTAATACTTTTGTTTTGGTTAAAAAATATATATTACAAATTTTATATTCACTTATTTATATTATTCACAAATATAATATATATATATATATATTAATTTATATAAATTTTTTTTTTATATATTTATATAAACTTAAATAATTTTAATTTTATTTAATTTTTTACATTTTATATTTATAATTATAATTAAATATACTTTTTAATTTTGATTAATAATATTTAAGAGATAAATAAGTTTATATTATCTTTTTACACTTATTTTTTTTATGTGGTTTGTTTTAATAGTTATTTTTCTTTCTTTATTATACAAATTATTTAAAAATTAAATATCACATTATAAATAAAAATTTATTCACATTTTAAATTAAATTAATGTAATAAAATATTATTTTAAAAGTAAATAAAATATTTTTCACTAATTACTTAACATTTATCTCTTATATATATTTATAAAAATAATAAACTTAAATATATATATATATATAATATATATATATATATATATATTAATAGTTTTATTATGCACGTGTAAATATTTACTGAATTTGGTTAAAACTCTATTTAATTAAAGTATTTTAAATCTATTTATCAAAATCTCTTTCACTCAAGCTTACAATATCCAGGCTAAAAAAATTATAATTATTTTCTAATCAGTTTAATAAATATTTTTGTTTTATAAGGTTGTATAGGGCCAAACCATAAATATATTAAATTATATAAATCATAAAATGAAACCATTGTATATATTTAACAAAAAAAAAAAATATCAACTTGAAAATATAATTAAAGAGTGATTTTGATATTTTGTTCAATTATCAATTGGATGAAAATAAAAAAAAAACTGACGTAATTCCAATTTATTTAACATTTATAAATTTATTTTATTTTAACATTTTTATTTGTTTTATGTCTAACTTAAAATAAACTAATATAATGTTTAAATTTTAATAAAATATTATCATATATTAATTTAATAATTAATATTATAAAATGTATTGTTATCAAAATTTATAAATTAAAAATCGGTTTCAAACATATGTGCAGATGAATCTTATCTAACTACATATAACTACACTATTTATACCATATTAAGATTCAGTTTTAGATCCATATGTTTTCAAGTATACATTATTTTAAAAAATTATATAATATGTTCAAAATATAATATACTTTTTGATAAATTAGATTTTGTAAATGATATATATTGAATATTTTAGTTAAACGTTATTCATTATAAATTAAAAAAAATATATTATGTATTCAAAGTTTAAAATATAATCAACACATTAAAATTTATATCTAAATTAATAAAAATAATGTTTCCATATGTGTTTTCAAGTAGATATTATTTTTTAAAATGAGTTAATATTTTTAAAATATAATATACTTTTTTATTTATTAGATTTCTGTAAATTATATATTATTTTTTTAGTTAAATATTTAAGTATAAGATCTATACATAAATTAATAAAAATAATGTTTCCTTATGTGTTTTCAAGAAGATATTATTTTTAAAATGAGTTAACATGTTGAAAATATAATATACTTTTTGATTTATTAGATTTCTTTAAATTATATATTAAATTTTTTAGTTAAATATTATTCATCATAAATTAAAAGTTAAAAATATGATTTAATTTATTTAATAAAATAAAATTAAAAAAAAGTAAAAAATAAAATAAAATCTATACCTAAATTAATAAAAATATGAAGAAAGTAATTACATGACTTATTGACCAAATTATGTCACGGCTCCCGGCCTTTAGCCAATTTCGTGTCAATTATGGTGCTCGGTTTATCGAATTTTGTGCTCGGTTCAATGTTTCAATTAAAATATTGTTGAATTTTTTTAAATTTTTAATATTCTATTATAAATGTTTTCTTAAATTTTTAATATTTTATTATAAATTTTATAAATGAGTGAATTTATATATTTACAAATTTAAAAGTAAGTTATTATTTATTTATTAAATTTAGGTATACAAATTATTAAAAGGAATATAATAAATTGAATTAAAATTAGGTCAAACCAAACCAAGGCTTACTATACAGGGCTTTCAAATTCCAGATTATTTGAAAACGTATAAAATCGAACGAGCCGGCCCAATGTATATTATGATTGTTTACTCAAGGTTGACCATAAACGTTAAAAGGCGATGAATCCAAGAACGCAAATTCACGCTTTTACAAAACCTCGCACGCCAAAGGAGTTTCAAAAACCCCCGGTTTTCTAAAAACAAGTCTCGTTCTATAATCAGATCTCTCGGTGGAGAAGAAGAGGGGAAAAAACAAATACAATCGGAAACCGAGATTATAATCTCATATTGATCATCTTTTACTTTATCCTTTCTTTACATTATCAGCTATTTGGAGTGAGAAAGACAGGTTACAAATACAATATCAGATTTATACTCTTTCTTTTCCAAATTTTGGCCATATGGAACTGCAGAACGCAGTCAAGCAAGCCCTAAACGCTCTTTATCATCATCCTGACGATGCTGTTCACATAGAGGCCGATCGATGGCTTCAAGAGTTTCAGCGAACACTTGACGCTTGGCAGGTATATTATATTATCCATTTCTCTATCTTTTGCCTTTCTTCTTACAGTTACTTATGGGTTTCTCATTGGGTTTTAAACTGTTAACTGAACGGAATTCTGGGTATTGTTTCTTTTTCATTATTTTTGATTTGGTTAAGTCCTTAATATAGAGAGACTGAATCAGTGCTTCAAATTTCATAGAAAGTCATCAACTTGATTATCTGGTTGGTTTTATTTCCGCAATTTGGTTAATATTTCTCATCGTCTTCACTCTCACTCTTCTATGGTTCTACTCATCTCATTTGTTTTGAGCTCCACCCAAGTGCAGTGCATGTTTGATGTTATCCTATAAATGTTATTATTGTTTGTATCCATCAAGATTATATCTTGGATACTGAATCCGATGTAAGGATTAACCCTTTGCATGTACTATCCAACTGGACTAACACTTTGCATGTACTATCCTACTTCATTGTCTTGTTGTGTTTGTACTCCTAATGATTTCAGAGTTAATAACAATGTTTTTTAAGCAAGGGGGATGGAAAAGAAACCAGATTTACTCTGGATAGAGCTAGTTAGTCAAACTTAGGTACATAAAAAGTGTAGAAGATGTAAAAGGATATTTGCAGATATAGCTTCGTGTATTTACTTACAGGTGATAAAGAAATATCTATACAATCCATGATTTTGGCAATGACAGCGAGTGTGCTATTAATATTATTTTGCAAGCTGGTTCCTTGACTATGTTACTGACCACAAGCTATGATTTGTCAGATGCATGTGGTTAGATGAACAATTTAGTACTACTAACATTTCTTAAAATAAAGTAACGGTACTTGTTATCTATTTAGCATGTTTTATTGGGTTATTCAGAATTAATGTTTCATGTCAGCATCGCTATCCACAGAAGCTTATGGAGGATTATGCTTTTGAGACGAAGTGGAGTTGATACTTTTGATTTGTGTATCACCCATTCGTTGTAGTATATTGTACCATATGACTAGAGAAAAGTGTTCGGTTTGCCAATACACATGCTTGCTTTTGCATAATATTTAGTGCAATTTATGTCTGTCATTCCTTACGGCAAACCAAATAAAAAGAAATAGGAAAAAATCTCATTGCTAACCATTTTTTTATTAAACTTTGATTTTGATAAATGATTCAAAGAATACACATTTTATATTAATCTATTGCTTTGTCAGAGGTATGCGGAAAGTCTACATGACCACATCTAGTATGTTAACTCTTGATGTTTGCGCTTACTACTGTACTGATAATCCCGCAGGTGGCTGACAATTTACTTCATGATGTCAGTAGCAATCAGGAGACATTAATCTTTTGTTCTCAGACTTTAAGAAGCAAGGTACCCATGGTTTCCCCCCATCAATCTTTATATTTTAATGATTTGCCCATGAATCTTTGCATTTTATTTCTTTCACTGGCTTCATTTGCATTTGGAATTGCTGTCTGAATTTCAGATTATGCTACAATATTTTGATCCACTTCAAGCTCAGATACTGTGTCCACACGAATATATTCTGATCATATTTCAATGTTATTAGCGGCTTCTATTATGCTTTCTCATATTTATATTTGATTGATAGGTACAACGAGATTTTGAAGAACTACCTCCTGAAGCCTTTTGTCCCTTGCGGGACTCCCTGACTGTAGGTCCACTTCATTTTTGCAATTTTAGTAATTACCCAGAATGTTAAGAGTCATATTGTAATTTCTGTGGACACATGAATCTATTGTTGTTTCACTTCTTTTATGCCAGGAGAGTAAGTTGCTTGTTAGTTTCATGGGAAAACTTTCAAAGTGATATATGATGACTTGTCATTTTGTTCATAGAATTTCATCTCAATGAGTGGTCTACTTTTGATACAAATGGATATAAAGAATTGTTTCAAGTTTTTTGGAGTCATTCAAGGCCTAAATTACACGCAATGTCTCCAAATATCCGTTCTTGGTTTAGTACAATGCTTTCTTATTAGAATCGTTGTACACACATGGCATATGTTGATTTTTTTATCAAGACACTATTTAGTGAAAGTTAAAATATTTATCTTGTAAGTGATGAGAAACTTTAACTATAGAAAAATGAATATGTTATCTAGATAATACTTAAATCAAGAAGATAGAAAGCATACTCCCAGTACAATAAGGTAACAATGTAAGACCAATTTCTTATAATGGTTGTATTTAACATATAGCGAGTTTATTTATTTATTACATTTCATTTGCTAAGCAAAGAAGATAAACTTTTTCCATGTGAGAAACCAATGATCACATCTGGTGCTTTATGTTTTCCGGAATAGCAGGGGTCTTCTGAAAGTATTTAATTTGAAAGGTGTTTTCAGTATGTGGAGGTGCCCTGAATACTAAATGAAATCTTTATTGGATAATAGTATAATGCATGTAAAATTGTTTATTTTTGCTGTGTTTGACATATGAAACTGGTGCTTTCTACACATGATGCCATACCTTTCTATCTATTTATCTAACTCTGCACTAATGATTTCAATGTAGACATTGTTGAAGACATTTCACACGGGTCCACCAAAAGTCAGAACACAGGTACTGAACTGATTATGTGCCTGCATAGTGTGCAATGTTATAGCTGATAATGTGTTCTAAAATGGGTCATTTTTTAGATTAGTTTGGCAGTGGCTGCATTGGCAGTACATGTGTCAACAAAAGATTGGGGTGATGGTGGCATTGTAAATTGGCTTAGAGATCAAATGAAATCTCATCCTGAATGCATACCCAGTTTTCTTGAGCTTCTTAAAGTTCTACCCGAGGTAAATGTTGGTTGTATAAATTTAAAAATTAAAGTGCATCCTTAACATGTAACCCATCCATTGTGTATTCCTATAACACAAGAATGGCTAGATCATTATGATCTTATGAGGATTCTGATTAACATTCTCTACATTAGGAAGTCTTCAACTATAAGATAGCAGTTCGTCCAGATAGACGACGCCAATTTGAAAAAGAATTGACGTTTGCTGTTGAAGCTGCTCTTGATATCCTGACTGCTTGTGGAAAATTTGTTGAACTCAAAGAGCAGGTGGGATCCTTTATTTTGAGGTCTTCATGAATTAAATTAATTCCTCACTAGGTTATTTCATCTTATTGTCTACATTTTTTTGTAAATTCTGTTATTAGCTTTATTCATTCTTAGTTATCTTTTGAATTTAGGAATCTTATTAATGCATGCTTTATAACTCAACCTCGTCCTCTAATTTTGAATTAGAGTTCTCACATAACATCTCCTAGAATAATATGACATGTGTTTGATATTATTAATGCTATTGTTTAGAAACACTTTTTAACTCTGTTTATCCATCTAAATCTAGATACATGTTTTATTGAATTTGTCTCTTACTAAGTTTAGTCTCTAAATATTTTTGTATGGGGATTCAGATCTAGAAACAAAATAAAAAGTGTTTCCATATAGGATACTTGTAGTTAGTGGTTTTAATTGGTTATGTGTTGTCTACTTTAGAGTATTAGGATGTAAATTTCATATAGGTTGAATATTGACATTGAACTTCTTCCTAAGGGCTTTGCTAACCCTGGATTTGGTGCACAATAGTGAAATCTAAATCTAGTGAGATCAAGATTTTCACCTTCATTTTCCCAAAAAAAAGATTTTCACCTTCAAATGTCCTTTGTTTAGTCAGTAGTTGGTCCAGCTTCACATGTATAGCTTCAAACCCATGTGGAAGTGCTGAAACTTTCTCTTGGGTAGCTTTATTACCGTCTTCAAAATCGTGAACTTGATGTGCTAAGTCAGAATGGGTAACCATATTCGGGGAATGCAGATTCTTTGAAAGGTAACAAGGCAGGTCTTTGTTGGCATAAAAATGTAAGACAAAGTAGTAGATTCTGAATGGACAAATTTGAGTAGAAAATCAGTGTTCTGCTATGATACCAAATTGTTGTTAAACATTGTGTGAGTGCGGAAAAGAACAAGGAAGTAAACAAGAGAGGAGGAAAGTATCAAATACTATCAACAAAACCAACCAATATGTTTACAACTTTTATTTTGGAAAACGTTGGGTTCCGCATCTCCTTCGGAGTGCGACTAATCTCCGAGTTAAGCACATATCCGCAAACACACTTAACCAATTAACCAGGTGAGCGGAACTTGTCGCCTGAAGAGCTCGAACCCATGACCTCCAGGGAGACTGGGGATATCCACCTCTTTTTTTGCCGCTAGGTTAGAAGAGGGGACGTTTACAACCTTACTTATATGCAAAGCTAGAGTTCTAAGTTAAATTAATTAACTTAAAGTTTGCTTTAATTAGATAATTAAACTAACTAAACAGGTGATTTGCTGTTATAGTTATAATCTGAAGATAACAAATGAGTAGTTTGTATCTATGTATGTTTATGCATTGTCAGTCCCTTCTTTTCAATACGTTGGCCTTCCAGGGTCGTATTTAGTCAGGTCATCCTGCTCTTGGATTGTAAAATATCTACCATTGCCCATGTGGCACCTCAAATACTTGCATAGTTCAATCTTTACCTGTAGTTTATCGTATAAAAATAGACCAGATTTTTTTGGAATAACGTTTCTAGTTTTTTGTTGCTGTTTAATTTACAGGTTCTTGAGGCATTTGCTTCTTGGCTACGGTTAAGGCCCAGGTACTTCTTTTTGTTTCACACCTTTCAGCATTATATGATTTGGGACTTGGCTTTAATAGTGGGTGATATGTTTTTCTTCCAATGTTGATACCTATATCGTACTAGGAAATACATTTAACCATGGTGTTTGCTAAACCAAAAATGTTTTTGTGACAATAAAGTTATTCCAGGCATTGAGTAAGAAACTAGTGTCTACATTCAAAACTCATATCAACAGATAAATACAACTTCATTTATTCTCCCCAACCCCAAAGAAAGCTAGAAAAAATGGATACATGGTGCTTAGAGTGGATTTTACACTGATTCTTTTTCCGGTTTAAATCTCCTTATTTCTGTTTTGCAATTAATCTCTTTCACTTTTTATCTCTTTCAGGATCCCTACTGCTGTTCTTGTTTCTCATCCATTAGTACTTACAGCTCTTTCTAGCTTGAATTCTGACATCCTTTCAGAGGCATCCGTCAATGGTATGTTGAAGATATTTAGTTTAGGTTTAAAGGTGTCATTGTGTCAAAGATACTAGATTGAAGGTGTTCTAGTCTTTTATGCCATCTCTTTTAAGTAGCCAAGATTTCATTCTTGTAGCATGTATCACCAAAATCTTCTTTCTTGTAGCATTCACTAGTTGTCTTTAATGACACCCATGTTCTAATTATTTTTTGCAGTTATTTCTGAGCTGATCCACTACACATCATCAAAACGTTCGTCTTGCATTTCTGAGCAGATGCCTTTAATTCAAGTAATTGTTCCTCAAGTGATGAACCTTAAGGAACAACTTAAAGACCCTTCCAAGGTATAACTTGAGCATTCTTTTATACCATTCTCAGATCTCTACTGGATAATCAAAACAAAACCATAACAATGCATATACAGTCTCTTGAAGGGTATAGAAGTTCTTCTCTTTTCCATAATTTTCTACGCAGGATACATATGGTGTAACTAAAGTTGTGATTGACTTTATCTTTGTGTATATCATGATTCCAGCCCCTGCATATTATAATACATTATCTTTTTTGCAATGTTTTTTGGTTGGTTAGTTAAATTTCTCCCACTACCACTTAAACAGTTTAGAAATGTTTTTACCCACTCAATAAATAGTATTGTTGTTTATATTCCAAACACCTAATGTAAGGTTTACTTTCCTTTATTTTACCTTGGACAACCATTTATCCTTCTTAACTTATGTGGTGTGATGGCATCTTATTTCCTATTTTTGATGTGGGAATTTTGTTCTCATATGTACCCATCTTCTAGGAATATATTGTCATTTTTGTGGTCCTAGGAACTATAAAACTTCAAAGTATATTTCTTTTCTTTTTAAAAAAAAATTACTTTGAAGGGGAGAATAAGTTGGAATTTTATTCTACCTTTGTACAATCCCCTTGACTAAAAGGATATTGATATTTAACAGGCTATAAGAAATCTAGTGGATATGACATCCTTTCTGTTGGCTATTTATTGCTATGTAGGTTTACCTAGCTGTTATATGAATGGATTATAATGCAAATCATAATACTCGTTTAACTTGCTCATTCTTTTTCATTAAGGATGAAGAAGATGTGAAGGCAATAGCTCGTTTATTTGCTGACATGGGTGATTCTTATGTTGAATTGATTGCCAATGGTATGCGTCTTCCTCTTTGCTTGGAACTCTTCCCCAGATTTACTTAATGCACTCACATTAAGCTATTATTACCCAACGCCCTTGCCCATTCAAAATGAATAAGTAGGTCTGTCTTCATCTATATTAAGACCAAAACTTACCATACAGTGATATCTTTTCTTGGGTTTCCAGGCTCGGATGAATCTATGTTGATCGTTTACGCTTTACTGGAAGTGGCTTCACATCAAGAGTACGACATTGCCTGTATGACATTCAACTTTTGGCACAATCTTCAGACTATTCTGATTGAAAGGTAAATCTTCTGGGTCCTTTGCTCAGCTGTAATTCTTGTGAAGTACTTATATTGATGATTACAGCCCTCCAGGCACTCTTACACATCATTTGGTGATGAATCTTCCATAGAAGCCGAAAGAAATCGCAGGATCTTGATATTTCAGTCATCATATGAATCATTGGTTTCCTTGGTGAGTCTTGTTAGGGCTTCCTGCAAGTATGTGTTTTGCTTCCAATATGTCTTATGATTATGAAGCCTTATTTTCCTGAATATCGCTGATTGTAAGTTTCCAAGATCTCAATATCTTTCAATATGTTATATGGTTATGGAACCTCATTTTTTATTTGGTCCATTTGAACATGTTGGATTGCCAACTCCAGGTGTTCTAGGATTTGGTACTACCTGATATCTAATTTTTAACTTTCTGTTCACTTGATATGCAAAAGCAATTGTATTAGTGTGTTGGGTGGGTAGTAAACAACAATTGCAGTTTCTTCATTTACTAGGCACTGATCACTGTTCGGAATATGTATTAGGCCTGGTAGTGAGGTGCTTGTCGAGTTGTTTCCCTGACCATTATGGATTCTGTTAGTACAATTGATGTAATGTAATGGTTGTTGATGATTTTTTTATTACTTTTTACTTCAATCTACTTTCAGGTTAGTTCAAGAGTTCAATATCCGGAAGATTATGGAGTGCTTACGACTGAGGATCAAAAGGATTTCAAACAGACTAGATATGGTATAGACAAGGCATTAATGGAGTAGTTATTATTCACTACATAATGAACTGAATTGTAATTGTTCTAGATGCATGACAGACACTTTTCTGGTATCAAATTGCTTTTGTTGTTTCAGTTATGTGCCATGCTTGCATGATCAAATAAAAACATATGTGATGCTTACATGATTATATCTTACCACTTATTTGTGTTTTTGATGCATAGATTTGCAATCGACAAGGCTGTAAATAGTCTAATATTATTTTTATTACCTTTTTCCCTGTTAAATATAAACATTTTGAATTATAAGTGGAATAGAAAAACTTTCCAAGGGAAGTGTTTCGGAATCGAAAGAATCAAATATTTCCTCCTTCATGCTTGCCTCCACCAGAAAAAAGGGGGATGTGCACAAGATGGGAGTACTTTGATCATATAGGAATTTAGCCCTTATCGTAAATGTGACCTCTTTCTGTTTGTCTGTCTTCTATTTTATTGACAAGTGTTCTATAACCAGTTTCAGTTCTGTACTTAAGTTTCTTGAGAACTTACTTGTAAACTTATGCAATGTATTTCTGTGTGTTATTGCTCTCTTAGATTCATGTAATGAGGTAATATGAGGCTTTGACTATTTACTTAATTTCAAATTGCAAATAATGGGTTTAGCACCATGTGGCAGTAATGGATTTTTTTATTTTATTTTACTAGATGTTGCGGATGTTCTAATTGATGCAGCAGTGGTACTAGGGGGTGAAGCGACACTGAAGATTCTTTATATGAAGTTTGGTGAGGTGATAAGTCTATCTTCTGCCAGATCATCCATTGGTTTATAATTCATCTTGTAGGTACTTATGTTAGGATTTAATAAAAAAGAAGACTTGAATTAAGGAATGTCTTTACTTCACAGATAAAAGGGAAATTGTTTCCTTGTTTTAATATGATATGTATTAGGGTAGGATATATGGGTAAATAGTGATAAAGCTAGTATTGTAATTAATATTATTTGAGGAAGGAAGTTAGATATAAAGAGTAGAGTAAGTGTACTAGGTAAGAAATGTTATGAATGAATCTGTTTTTTCTTCTCATCTATATCAGGTTTAGGCTATTCTTTACCCTCCTAATTTCTTCCTGAACTTAGCTTTTTAGGAACATGCTAAGGTGATGTTCTGTAATTGCTAGTATGTATTCATCTTGAATTGCACACATAAACACCTTATAATATTACAATATGCTTTCTCCGTCATATGTTATTGAACACATTTTACTTGGCTAAGTGAATGATTTAGTATGTGATCCGTAGTATGGAACAAAAAATGGCAGTGTTTTTTGCATAAAATTTTGGCAGAATGTGTTATCTATTATAATTTTACTAGCATTAATGTGAATTGCTCTTTTAAAAAACAATTTCTAAACAACATGAAGTACCTCGTCTGAGTTCTTTTAAAAAAACTAGTAGATAAACAACATGATTGAGGGAGGAAATGAGTTCAAGGATGAAGTTCTTTTTTGTTCAACAATTTGGCGGTAGAAATCAGAATCTTCTGTGCAACAGTTGTGTTCCTTGAAGCTATCCACCTGCTGCCAATTTCTAAAGAGAATGTTGAATAGGATACTATAGATGATTCATTGGCTAGCATGGATCTAGTGTTATACCCTTCTGAATTGCTAAAGAAGGGGCAATTCCTTGCGGATATATTCTTAGTTTCCTGAAGAGAAATGTCCATTGAGGTCTATTTTGTGTCCATTAGAGAAGATTAAGCAATTTTGCTTTGACCTTCTCTATGTGTCCTCTTCTGTGTCTTTGAGTTTAAAAAGATTGTTTCTATTTCTTATTAAAAGACCACCCTTAGTGTAGTTATTTCCTTTATCATCAGTGAATCTGAATCTTTCTGGGGTTAGCGATTTGGCTAAACACACAATAATTAGATGATTAAATTATAGTCTGAGTTGTCCAAGCAGTTCTTTGATTTATATTGCCTATTGTTTCAACAGTTCACACACTGATGGATTTCTATTCCAAACTTTAACGTACCACCATTTTCTCAGGCTGTGGCTCGCAGTCAAAATGAAGAAAGCAGCAGATGGCAACCAGCAGAGGCTGCTCTATATTGTATAAGGGCCATATCTGATTATGTATCTTTTACAGAAGCTGAATTTTTGCCCCAGGTTTGCATCCCCAGCAAGTTTCTATAAGTTCAATGTTAATATGGCCCTGACCTGAACTTTGATCTTTTCACATAGTATTGCAAATAAGATTGTAATGGCAAGTAAAAAAAAGGTTGATCCTTAGATCCCAACTAATTTTTGCTAATGGAATGGAATTTGGATGATTGTTCAAAAAATCAGATAAAAAAGGATTGCATCAAACAGAAGTGATCAGCTGTAATTGTACGTAACCCTAAAAACTCAAACGTGACAATGGTATGATAATCTTGTATGATAACGCTGCAGTTGTTATTGATCAAGAAGGAAATCCAAAAAGATCTTGAACCTACAAACTTAAAAGATTAACAAATAGACATTTTCTAGCATTTAGTGTGAGACAAATGTGGATTAAGAGTTTAGAATGATTAAATTTAATGTTACTATCTTCGCGAAAAAGGACCAGAGGTATTTTCTGAGACAATACCGGGTGGTTTATTCATTAAATTGTGATGTAAACTTCTAGTAACAATAGATTCCTTTCTTTCTTTTGGATTTATTCTCTCTTGCTTAAATATTAATACATAACACCTTGTAATACAATGAAATTTCAAGTCAATTTTGACAAAAATGATATATACATATAATTTTGAATCTTTAAACTACTTGCGTAAAACTTATGTGATATTATAATTAACTAGTAAATATTCTTTGTAATAAATATTTGTACTTAATTTTGGCCTACTGAATTTGTAGATACAATTGAAAATATACAATTTCAAGAAGTTTTAATCCATAGAAAACTATGAATTGGATTTGGACGAGTAGACTTTGTACACTTCATAATGATTATGTACTGGATAAAGCTCTGGCTCACACCTCTGGTTACTATTGTGTTTTGTTCTGCTTTTTATTATCTTATTTTTTTGTTTGATTGGTCTTTTGGAAATCTTCCTCGTCCACATTTTATAGTGTTGTATTTCTCCTTAATAATTTTTACTTTCTGTTCTTGTTCAGATTATGTCATTGCTTCCAACACTCCCTCGTCAACATCAGCTTTTGACAACTGGTAGCAATATTACTCTTTGACAGTGTTCTTTGATGCTTTCTTGCTTTCCTTTCTTGATATTGACAAGGTTTTATCAATGGAGGGGGAGATAAGCTACTTTGCAGCACTCAATCAATTTATTTTTATTGCTATTTCATATCATGGTTCTTGATCAACAAGATTAACCAGTAAATATGTTGAATTTTTTTGCTATTGAATTTTCAGTGTGTTTGACAATTGGGGCATATTCTAAGTGGATTAATGCATCACCTGGTGGATTCACCACATTCCTTCCTTCATTGATTGAGATTCTTGTTAGTGGAATGAGTGTTTCTGAAGACTCGGCGGCAGCGGCAGCTTTAGCTTTTAGGCACATCTGCAATGGTACGTATTAAGTAACTTTACATATACATGTATAAATAAATGGACACTTCAAATAGCTTTGTACAATCGCTTCACTTGAGATGTGCCTGGTACAAGTGTAGACCACTACCAGAACATGCATTGTCCTTTTAGATGATTAGATTTCTTGAAATATCTAGGTATATGTCATTGCTTCATTTAATTTTGGGCTTGGTTATAATAAAAAAATGGAGTTACGTTTAGGTTCCTTTTGTCGAAGTAGGGATTTGGGGGTGTAGCAATGTAAATTAATTTTGGTAATGTTTATTAAGATTTGATGAAACTTTCAACAAATCCGTTATTTATATCAATTGATCATCTACTAAAAAATAAAAATCATAAATGATTCATTTGTAAGCAAAACTATTATGAATAAATCTTATGTTTAATTGGAATGATAGATTGGGGGATCAGTCTACTTGAGGATTAACAATAAGACACTATCAAGAATAAAATAGTGTGTATACTGCCATGATTGATTCAGAGTTAATATCGCATCGATGATATTCTTAAGAGAATAGTAGCATAAAAAATTGTAAGAGTAAATTTTTTAAAATGCATTTTGGCTAGTTTCATCTATAGCGAAATATAGATTCATAGAAAATGTAAGATCCAAAGCAATCACTTTTGAGGTCTTATTCAAATTCTGAAAGTTGTGCAAGAGATCATAGGAAGATGATAAGATCTTATCATATGATAGTTCTGGTGTTCTGATCTTAATTTTATTTTTTGAAAAAATGAGATTCCATAAAAAAATACATAGTCAATGCTAAAGTCACATTGTCTATGATTGGAAAAACAACCGAGTACTAGTCATTACATGTGCTGAATTCATGAAAAGACACCTAGTGGCAGAAAAATAAATAAAAATATATGAACCACTTATTTCATGTCAGTCATAAATTGACCACAGAATATTTCTTTTTTGCCTGGATCTTAATTTTATTATGCCTAGATTGTGGGAAGAGACTTTCCGGATCCTTGGATGGCCTCTTTCACATATACCAAAGAGCAGTGACTGGAGAAGGTAGCTTTAAGGTTTCTGCAGAAGATTCACTTCATCTAGTTGAGGCTTTAAGGTATCATTCTTTGTCTTAAAATCACATTATATTGTTTGGTGGTTGAGCTAATTGGTTTTATTGAAGAATTTACTTCATCTCCGCAGTGTAGTCATAACTGAACTTCCTCCTGAGCATGCTAAAAGAGCTCTTGAAATGCTCTGTTTGCCAGCAGCAAATTCTCTTCAGGTTTGTTGATTGTCTGTGTAATTTATGCATTCATTTGAATTTATGCTAGCTAAATGGCTTATATTCCAGGAAATTATCAATCAAGGGCCTCTTATCTTGGGACAAGTAAATGCTCGTGATGTAACAGTTCATATTGATAGACTAGCAAATATCTTCAGGTATGTCTGGTATTCGTGATGTCTGGTTCTTACGTATCTTTTAACCTGTCTATTCTATTGTTAATGGAAATAACTAGATTTTGCCTGTAGATATGCGAGTCATCCTGAAGCTGTTGCAGATACAATTCAGAGGATTTGGCCGATATTCAAAGCAATTTTTGATACGTAAGAACTCAACTTTTTCTTCTTAGGAAAATATTGCCGTTTATTATCCCAGAGGGGTGCCCTACCTAATCAATTTGAAAAATGTCTATTCAGTCGTGCTTGGGATACAAGGACCATGGAATCCTTATGTCGGGCGTGTAAAAATGCTGTGAGTTTGCATAACAGATCTTTCTTTCAGCTAATTGTTCGAGTTATTGCAAAAAAAAAAAAAAACTTTTTCTAGTTATTCGTCTTTACTTGAAATAGTAAGATTAGCTTTCATTTTCACATTACATGGAAATAGTGTGGGAAAAACATATAGGTCACGTGTTAGAAGTCAGAATAGGTGTGTGCTATTGTAGCACCTATGTCTGGTTGTATAATTATTATTGTTAGCATGTTAAGCAGATTCTAATCTCTGCAGCTTAATAAAGACGGTCTAATTGCCAAACTTGATTTGCTGTGAAAGGACCTACTTTTGTGATCAAATTTAAGTCTTAGGCCTTATTTGATGTTTAATCTAAATAACCCCTTATTCCATCATCAGTCAAATCATTGATATCATTAACCAAAATATCCTTAATATTTATAATAGTTTAAATATTAAATACAAGTCCTTTCTTTTTTCTTCCAAAAAACCCGACATCAAACAAGCTCTTAATATCTATTCTTCAAAAAACATTCTGAACATATGTGCTGTCAAGAATATTGTGAAAAACTGGAATGTAATTTGTGTTTCTGTACAATATTTTGTTTACAAATTTTGGCTTCAGGTAAGAACGTCAAGAAGATTCATGGGAGTTACTATTGGAGCAATGCTTGAGGAGATACAAGGACTGTATACACAACATCATCAACCTTGTTTTCTTTATCTCTCTAGTGAGGTTATAAAGGTAAAATTATTTCATTTTATTTATGAAACCTTGTTTGTATGGTTCTTATCTTTTAGCAATCATTTGATTAATTATTTGGTGCAGATATTTGGATCTGATCAGTCATGTGCTGACTACTTGAAAATATTAATAGAATCACTCTTCAGCCAAACTACTCATCTGCTTACTAAAATCGAGGTATTAATTTTTTATCCATTGTTCAGTTAATCTTTTGCCTATGTTGTTGATTTTGACCAGCATAATATATATGTGCACAGGAATTCACTTCCAGGCCAGATATTGCAGATGATTGTTTTCTCTTGGCATCAAGATGCATCCGCTACTGCCCACAATTATTCTTTCCATCTCCAATATTTCCATCATTGGTTGATTGCTCCATGGTTGGCATAACTGTTCAACACAGGTTTTCCCTTTCTCTCTATCTCGATTCTCGAGTCATGTGATAATTCAGCAGCACTATTACTTAATAACTACCAACCTTTTGTCTAGGAGCTTGTTTGATGTAGTTTTTATTTTCATTTTAAATAATTAATTTTTTTTATTTAAAAAAAAACATTATTTGAAGAAAAAGGTGTAAACTTCTTATTAAAATCGTAAACAAAATATTGTACAGAAACATAAATTACATTCCAGGTTTCCCCAAGATTCTGACAGCACTTATGTTCATAATGATTTTGAAGGATGGATATTAAAGAGCTTGTTTGATGTAGGCATTTTTGGAAGATAAAAAACTTGTTTGATTAAAAATTGGATCATTTGGGGTTATTTGTGTTAAAGACTAAAATATCCTGTAATAGTTTAGAATGTTGATTTGATTGATGGAGTGGTTTGATGTATAACACTTCCCATTTTTTTTCACAGGGAGGCTTCCAACTCCATATTAACTTTTCTATCAGATATATGCGATCTTAGTAATTCTGGTCATGGAGAACAGTACTTATCTATCAGAGATGGTGTAATGGTTCCACGAGGTGCTTGTATTACCAGAATATTGCTTGCTTCCTTAACTGGAGCACTTCCTCCCTCTCGAATAGAATCGGTAACTAATATACTTCATTTTCCTTGCAAAATTTCTGTTTATTGGCTACTTTTGTTCAGTGGAGCTCACACCATTTTTATCTACACTAAATCAACAACTTTTTTATTATACATTTACTTCATTAGTGTTCCCGAATAAATCCATATCATTTTAGTTGTATTGCAATAAACTTGTTTTTCCAAAAGGTAGTTGCATTCTTGCTCACTTAAGTTACCATCAACAGTCTTAGGGCTTGTTTTATCTAGGGTTATTTTGAAATAATCTGAATTTTTGAACTTATAATTTGATTTTTGTTTTTGTTTTTTTTTAATGTAAGATACACCCCACTACAGTCATGACACATACTTCAACTTAAGGCGTTCTAAGTAAGAATCGACCCTGAAACCTTTGCTCTCTTAGGAACCACTCTTGTCAATTGAACTTATAATTTGAATGTTACGTAGAATAATGTAATCATACTAAAACAGCCAATATTATACTTGTAATATAGAACCTTATGATTGAATTTTACATGCAGGTGATTTACACATTAGTAGCCCTAACTCGAGCATACAAGTCTAGTGCTTTAGAATGGGCGAAAATTGCTGTATCATTAATCCCATTATCGGCTGTAAAAGAGGTGGAGCGGTCAAGCTTTATTCAAGCATTATCTGATCTGGCATCTGGGGCTAACATTAATGCTCTAACAATTCCAATCGAAGAACTGGCTGAGGTTTGCCGCAGGAATCGAACTGTTCAGGAAATTGTTCAAGGGGCATTGAAGCCATTGGAAATTCGGAGCTAAATTTGGCTGTTGTATCATAACAATGGAAGGGGCGCGGCCAATTTTTATCGAGGCCAAATCTTAGTTGTCAGCTTGAAAAGGAGTGGTTTAAAATTTGCCTGTTATTTTTCCATTTGATACTATTATATTAGCAGTTTTCTTATATCTATGTAACCCAATTTTTTTTGGGTCATATGAGTTGTGGTATAGAATTGTTATTGTGAAAATTCTATTTAATTTGTGGGATTTTGAGTGATCATGTAAGTATCATGGATTTTTTCCCTTTTTTTTTCCTCTTGACTTATTGAAATTTGTTGTAAATTTCATTTTTTTTTTCAGTTGCTTTCTTGGTCTTCCAGACTCTTCTTTTACAATGTAAAAGATAATATGTTTTGTTTCCTTTTTTATGATCTCATTTGTTATGTACTACATTGGTTTGTCTTTTGTCTTTTTCCATTTTTATGAAATGATTATCTTACTCATTTCCAAAGGTGATCATATAATTGCTTTCACTATATGAAAAATATTTAGATGATTTTGAATCACAAAAAGGAATAAAATTAACTTTTACACATTTTTGTAATGATTTGTGATTCATGGGTTATGTAGAAAATGGACATCTTTGTTGTGGATGGATACTTGCTAATTAAAAACATTGTTTGATTAAGTTTTTTTTTGTGAAACAATGGATTAAATAAATAATATAATTTTGTGATTAATATGTAATAAATTAAATATAAAATAAGAATAATTTAATGTTTTAATCCTCAAGATAGTTCAAGGGATAAGTTAATCTACAAATTAAGAATTTGTAATAATTTATTTTAAAAGAATATTAATTATATTTTATTATTATTTATATATATAATTAAATATAAAATTAATCTAATAAATAAAGTACAATGAATGTGTGATTTGTACTAATTTTTTTAAATTAATAATAAACTTAATATATTAAATAAAAGTATTTACAAAATCAATAATATGATTTTTTGAATAAATATAAATTTACTTTATTAACTTATAAAAGTTTAACTAATTTAAATATATTTTATTAGAATTGGAAAAATTATAATAGTTTAACTCAAAATCTTAAAAATTTACTTTATTAACTTAATCATGAAATATTGTACTAGCTTCCTACCTTAAAAATAAATAATAATAATTTATTTGATTTAAAAATACTAAATTTAAAAAAAAGAAAAGAAATATATATATAGTTAAGTTGATTTAAAAACTGATACTAAATATATATATATATATATATATATATATATATATATATATATATATATATATATATATTATATATATATATATATATATATATATATTTAAATTATACCAAATTACTTTAAACAAAAGTAAAAAGTATACATATAATTTTATTCAGAGAATGCCTAATACAATCTCACAATTATAATTATTTTTTAAATTACTGTTTTAAATAAACTGAATATGAGATTTGTGTTCTCAGGCTGTGGCTCGTAGTCAAAATGAAGATGGTATAAGGGCCATATCTGATTATGTATCTTTTACAGAAGCTGAATTTTTGCCCCAGGTTTGCTTCATTTAGTTTTGGGCTTGGTTATAATAAAAAATGGAGTTACCATAAGGTTCCTTTTGTCGAAGTAGGGATTTGGGGTGTAGCAATGTAAATTAATTTTGGTAATGATTATTAAGATTTGATGAAACTTTCAACAAATCCGTTATTTATATCAATTGATCATCTACTAAAAAATAAAAATCATAAATGATTCATTTGTAAGCAAAACTATTATGAATAAATCTTATGTTTTTATTGGAATGAAAGATTGGGGGATCACAGTCTACTTGAGGATTAACAATGAGACACTATCAAAAAATAAAAATAGTGTGTATATTGGCATGCATGATTGATTCAGAGTTAATATCGCATCGATAATTTTCTTAAGAGAATAGTAGCAAAAAATTTGTAAGAGTAAATTTTTTAAAATGCATTTTGGCTAGTTTCATCTATAGCGCGCTTGCATTTAGTTTATAAATAAATATAGATTCATAGAAAATGTATGGTCTCCAAAGCAATCACTTTTGAGGTCTTTTTCAAATTCTGAAAGTTGTGCAAGAGATCATAGGAAGATGATAAGATCTTATTCATACATAAAAAAAAAATACATAGTCAATGCTAACTAAAGTCACATTGTCTATGATTGGAAAAACAACCTAGTACAAGTCATTATTACATGTGCTGAATTCATGAAAAGACACCTAGTAGCAAAAAAAATTAAAAATATATGAACCACTTATTTCATGTCAGTCGACATAAATTGACCACGGAATATTATTTTTTTGCCTGGATCTTAATTTTAGTATGCCTAGATTGTGGGAAGAGACTTTCCGGATCATTGGATGGCCTCTTTCACATATACCAAAGATCTAGCAGTGACTTTAGAAGGTAGCTTTAAGGTTTCTGCAGAAGATTCACTTCATCTAGTTGAGGCTTTAAGGTATCAATCATTCTTTGTCTTAAAATCACATTATATTGTTTGGTGGTTGAGCTAATTGGTTTTATTGAAGAATTTACTTAATCTCCGCAGTGTAGTGATCATAACTGAACTTCTTCCTGAGCATGCTAGCTAAAAGAGCTCTTGAAATGCTCTGTTTGCCAGCAGCAAATTCTCTTCAACAAAGCAGGAAATTCTCTTCAGGTTTGTTGATTGTCTGTGTAATTTATGCATTCATTTGAATTTATGCTAGCTATATGGCTTATAATATTCTAGGAGATTATCAATCAAGGACAAACTATCAGAGATTAACTGAACTTCCTCCTGAGCATGCTAAAAGAGCTCTTGAATTGCTCTGTACTTATCTATCAGAGATAGTGTAATGGTTCCACGAGGTGCTTGTATCACCAGGATATTGTTTGCTAATATGTATCTTTTCACCCGGTGACTTGTTGCGGAAGAGAGAAAAGGAACATGTATGTTTTTTGAATTTTTTGTTGCCGAAACGGGAGGAATAAATGCATCCAGACCATCTCTGACATTGACTAATACATCCAGGCATCTCTGACATTGACTAATGCATCCGGGTCATCTCTGACATTGACTAATGCATCCGGGCAATCTCTAACATTGACTAATGCATCCGGGTCAACTCTAGCATTGACTAATGCATCCGAGCCATCTATGAGATTGACTAATGCATCTGGCCAACTCTGGCATTGATTAATGTATCCGGGCCAACTCTGGCATTGACTAATGCATCCGGGTCAACTCTGGCATTGACTAATGCATCTGGGCCATCTGACATTGACTAATGCATCCGGGCCATCTTTGGCATTGACTAATGCATCCGGGCCAACTCTGGCATTGACTAATGCATCCGGGCCAACTCTGGCATTGACTTATCTATCAGAGATAGTGTAATGGTTCCATGAGGTGCTTGTATCACCAAGATATTGCTTGCTAATATGTATCTTTTCACCCGGTGACTTATTGCAGAAGAGAGAAAATGAACAGGTATGTTTTCTGAATTTTTTATTGCCGAAACGGGAGGAACACAAGTTTTTTATTTTTTTGTACAAACTTTCTTTTTTAAGTAGTTTTCTGCTTTATCAATCCTTTGGCCGCCGTTTAAATCAGACCTGCTCTGATAGTGCGCTCTCTCTCTCTACATATCTTCTTCTTCTCCAATCTCCATCCATGCTAAAGTTCGTTGGAAGATGGTGGAGAATGCGAGAGGTAAGTCAGTCTCTCTATCTTCTTTATTTTTCTCTTTTCTCTGGTTTAAACGTTTAACCTGTGGTATTTTACAGGTTCTTATTCATTCCTATGTCCGATCGCCACCGTCACCGATCATCACTAGAATGCCAACTCTGGTATTGACTAATGCATCCAGGTCATCTCTGCCATTGACTAATGCATCCAGGCCATCTCTGGCATTGATTAATACATCCGGCCACATCTGACGTTGACAAATATATCTGAGCCATCTCTAGCATTGACAAATGCATTCGGGCTATCTCTGACATTGACTAATGCATCCGGGCCAACTCTGACATTGACTAATGCATCCGGGACATCTTTGGGATTGACTAATGCATCCGGGATATCTCTGACATTGACTAATGCATCTAGGCCATCTCTGACATTGACTAATGCATCCGGGCCATCTCTGACATTGAATAATGCATCTGGGCCATCTCTGACATTGACTAATGCATCCGGGCTATCTCTAACATTGACTAATGCATCCGGGCCAACTCTATATTGACTAATGCATCTGGGCCACATCTGACATTGACTAATTTGTTGAGTAGACTTGAATATTTGGGTTACCTAAGAAAGATGTTAAGTTATCTTTGAGACAACTCTGGATCTAGAAAAGAGAGACGAGTGCATCTGGGTCATCCGGCACCGACGAGTGCATTTGGGCCATCCGGCACCTGCGAGTGCTTCTGGGCCATCCGGCACCGGCGAGTGCATCTAGGCCATCCGGCACCAGCGAGTGCATCTAGGCCATCCGGCACCAACGAGTGCATCTGGGCCATCCGACACCGGCGAGTGCTTCTGGGCCATTTGACACCAGCGAGTGCATTTGGGCCATCCAACACTAGTGAGTGCTTCTAGGTCTCCGACACCGGCGAGTACATCTAGGTCATCCAGCACCTGCGAGTTCTTCTAGGCCATCCGACACCGGTAAGTGCATCTGGGCCATTCAGCACCGGTGAGTTCTTTTAGGTCATCCAACACTAGCAAGTGCATCTGGGCCATCCAGCACCGGTGAGTGCATATGGACCATTCAGCACCTGTGAGTGCTTTTGGGCCATCCGACATCGGTGAGTGCTTTTAGGTCATCTGACACTGGTGAGTGCTTTTGGGCCATCCGACATCGGTGAGTGCTTTTAGGCCATCTGACACCAGTGAGTGCATCTGAGCCATCCAGCACCGACGTGTGCATCAGGGCCATCCGACACCGGCGAGTGCATCTGGGTCATCCGACAATAGCGAGTGCTT
Source organism: Impatiens glandulifera (assembly GCF_907164915.1). Classification (NCBI taxonomy): domain Eukaryota; kingdom Viridiplantae; phylum Streptophyta; class Magnoliopsida; order Ericales; family Balsaminaceae; genus Impatiens; species Impatiens glandulifera. The sequence continues at coordinate 156,844,963 of NC_061862.1, read as the reverse complement.
CTGGGCCATCCGACACCAGCGAGTACATCTGGGTCATCCGGCACTGGCGAGTGCATCTGGGTCATCTAACATTGACGAATGCATCTGTTAAGTTGTCATATGACAACTCTAGATCAGAGAGAGGAGATACAATATTTGAGCATTGATTAATATATTTGGGGCATTTGAGGGAATTCAAGTCAAGGTGGAGATTTATTGAGATTTTTCTTGAATTGATGATATAAGGAAAGAGAATATATTGAACAAAAGGAAAGTATATCTTTTTGGTGGGTAATCTTGATTTAAGGAAATAAGATTAACACAAAAGGAAATATGATCTTTTTTATGGTAATATAACTAGGAAAGTATTTTGATAATATTTTAGAGATTATTTGCCAAAATATTGTGTTGACCTAGTTGAAGACTATTTAAAAGTGAAGTCGGGCACTTTAGAAAGTTGAAGTCTTTGCCTTGAGAGCATCGTTTCTAGTCCCAGTTCTGTAACTGTTAAGGTTTAGGGGGAACAAATGTTATATAAACTCGTGTCATAATCCTAGTTTATACGGTTGTAATCTTTGTTATGATCTCCTAATAAGATTCTCTCTTGCTGGTGGACGTAGCCAAGTTTTATCTTGGTGAAGCACGTTAAAATCTGTGTTGTTCTTTATTGCTTACGTCATCTCACGCGTTCCGTTACAACAGTCTGGATCTTAATTTTATTATGCCTAGATTGTGGGAAGAGACTTTCCGGATCCTTGGATGGCCTCTTTCACATATACCAAAGAGATAGCAGTGACTGGAGAAGGTAGCTTTAAGGTTTCTGCAGAAGATTCACTTCATCTAAGAAGATTTGACTAATGCATCTAGGCCACATCTGACATTGACTAATTTGCTGAGTAGACTTGAATATTTGGGGTTACCTAAGAAGATGTTAAGTTATCTTGGAGACAACTCTAGATCTAGAAGAGAGAGACGAGTACATTTGGGTCATCCGGCACTGACGAGTGCATCTGGGCCATCTGGCACCTGCGAGTGCTTCTGGGCCATTTGGCACCGACGAGTGCATCTAGGCCATCCGGCACCAACGAGTGCTTCTGGGCCATCCGACACCGACGAGTACATCTGGGTCATCTAGCACCGACGAGTTCTTCTAGGTCATCCGACACCGGCGAGTGCATTTGGGTCATCTAGCACCGGTGAGTGCATCTGGGCCATTCAGCACTGGTGAGTGCTTTTGGGACATCCGACATCGGTGTGTGCTTTTAGGCCATCTCACACCGGTGAGTGCATCAGGGTCATCCGACACTGGAGAGCGCATCTGGGCCATCCAACACTAGCGAGTGCTTTTGAGCCATCCGACACCGGCGAGTACATCTGGGCCATCCGGCACCGGCGAGTGCATCTGGGTCATCTAGCATTTACGAGTGCATCTGTTAAGTTGTCATATGACAACTCTAGATTAGAGAGAGAAGATACAATATTTGAGCATTGATTAATACATTTGGGGCATTTTAGAGAATTCAAGTCAATGTGGAGATTTATTGAGATGTTTTGAATTGATGATGCAAAGAAAGAGAATATATTGAACAAAATGAAAGTATATCTTTTTGGTGTGTAATCTTGATTTAAGGGTATAAGATTAACACAAAATGAAATATGATCTTTTTTATGGTAATATAACTAGGAAAGTATTGTGATAATATTTTGGAGATTATTTTGCTAAAATATTGTGTTAATCTAGTTGAAGACTATTTAAAAGTACAGTCGGGCACTTTAGAAAGTTGAAGTCTTTGCTTTGAGAGCATCATTTCTAGTCTGAGTTCTGTAATTGTTAAGGTTTCGGGGACTAAGTGTTATATAAACTTGTGTCATAACCCTAGTTTATACGGTTGTAATCTTTGTTCTGATCTCCTAATAAGATTATCTTTTTTTGGTGGACGTAACCATGTTTTATTTTGGTGAACCACGTTAAAATATATGTTGTTCTTTATTGCTTACGTCATCTCACGCGTTCCGTTGCAACAGCCTGGATCTTAATTTTATTATGCCTAGATTGTGGGAAGAGACTTTCTGGATCCTTGGATGGCCTCTTTCACATATACCAAAGAGTTAGCAATGACTGGAGAAGGTAACTTTAAGATTTCTGCAGAAGATTCACTTCATCTAGTTGAGGCTTTAAGGTATCATTCTTTGTCTTAATTAAAATCACATTATATTGTTTGGTGGTTTAGCTAAATGGTTTTATTGAAGAATTTACTTCATCTCCGCGCGCAGTGTAGTCATAACTGAACTTCCTCTCCTGAGCATGCTAAAAGAGCTATTGAAATGCTTTGTTTGCCAGCAGCAAATTCTCTTCAGGTTTGTTGATTGTCTATATAATTTATGTATTCATTTGACTTTATGCTTGCTAGCTAAATGACTAATTATATTCCAGGAGATTATCTATCAATTAAGGGCCTCTTATCTTGGGACGATAAAGTAAATGCTCGTGAAGTAACAAACAGTTCATCCTGTATTAATTAAGGGCCTCATATTGATAGACTAGCAAATATATATCTTCAGGTATGTCTGGTATTCGTGTATGTTTCTATCTTTTAACCTGTCTATTCTATTATTGTTAATGGCAATAAGTACTAGATTTTGCCTGCATGGAGATATGCGAGTCAGTCATCCTGAAGCTGTTGCAGATACAATTAATTCAGAGGATTTGGCCGATTTTCAAAGCAATTTTTGATACGTAAGAACTCAACTTTTCTTCTTGGGAAAATATTGCCGTTTATTATCCCAGAGGGAGGGGTGCCCTACCTAATCAATTTGAAAAATGTCTATTCAGTCGTGCGTGTAAAAATGCTGTGAGTTTGCATAACAGATCTTTCTTTCAGCTGCAAAAAAAACAAAACTTTTTTCTAGTTATTCGTCTTTACTTGAAATAGTAACTAAGATTAGCTTTCATTTTCACATTACATGGAAATAGTGTGGGAAAAACATATAGGTCACGTGTTAGAAGAAGTCAGAATAGGTGTGTGTGCTATTGTAGCACCTATGTCTGTCTGGTTGTATAATTATTATTATTAATTGTTAGCATGTTAAGCAGATTCTAATCTAATCTCTGCAGCTTAATAAATAAAGACGGTGGTCTAATTGCCAAACTTGATTTGCTGTGAAAGGACCTACGTACTTTTGTGATCAAATTTAAGTCTTAGGCCTTAATTATTTGATGATGTTTAATCTAAATAACTCCTTATTCCATCATCATCATCAGTCAAATCATTGATATCATTAACTAAAATATCTTTGTTTTTTCTTTATCTCAAGGAGGAGATACAAGGACTGTCTGTCTGTATACACAACATCATCAACCTTGTTTTTTCTTTATCTCTCTAGTGAGTGAGGTTATAAAGGTAAAATTATTTCATTTTATTTATGAAATTAACTAAAATCGAGTTATTAATTTTTTATCCATTGTTCAGTTAATCTTATTTTGCCTATATATGTTGTTGATTTTGACCAGCATAATATATATATTAGTTGGTTAAATGTCATTTTAATATATATATATATATATATATATATATATATATATATATATATATATATATATATATATATATATATATATATATATATATATATATATATATATATATATATATATATATATATGTATATGTGCACAGGAATTGATCACTTCCAGGCCAGATATTGCAGATGATTGTTTTCTCTTGGCATCAAGATGCATGCATCCGCTACTACTGCATGCCCACAATTATTCTTTCCATCATATCATTGGTTGGCATAAGTACTGTTCAACACAGGTTTTCCCAAGATTCTGACAGCACTTATGTTCATAATGTTTTTGAACGATGGATATTAATTAAAGAGCTAGGCATTTTTGGAAGAAATAAAAAAAAAAAAACTTGTTTGATTAAAAATTGGATCATTTGGGGTTATTTGTGTTAAACACTAAAATATCCTCCTTTAATAGTTTAGAATGATGATTTCATTAATTGATGGAGTGGTTTGATGTATAACACTTCCCATTTTTTTTATGATCTATTATCTCTTTGTTTACAATGTAAAAGAGATAATATGTTTTGTTTTCTTTTTTATGATCTCATTTGTTATGTACTACATTGGTTTGTCTTTTGTCTTTTTCCTTTTTTATGAAATGATTATCATACTCATTTCCAAAGGTGATCATATAATTGCTTTCACTATATGAAGAATATTTAGATGATTTTAAATCACAAAAGGAATAAAATTAACTTTTACACATTTTTGTAATGATTTGTGATTCATGGGTTATCTAGAAAATGGACATCTTTGTTGTGGATGGATACTTGCTAATTAAAAACATTGTTTGATTAAGTTTTTTTTTTGTGAAACAATGGATTAAATAAATAATATAATTTTGTGATTAATATGTAATAAATTAAATATAAAATAAGAATAATTTAATGTTTTAAACCTCAAGATAGTTCAAGGGATAAGTTAATCTACAAATTAAGAATTTGTAATAATTTATTTTAAAAGAATATTAATTATTATTTATATATAAAATTAATCTAATAAATAAAGTACAATGAATGTGTGATTTTTACTAATTTTTTTAATTAATAATAAACTAAATATATTAAATAAAAGTATTTACAAAATAAATAATATGATTTTTTGAATAAATATAAATTTACTTTATTAACTTATAAAAATTTAACTAATTTAAATATATTTTATTAGAATTATAAAAATTATAATAGTTTAACTCAAAATCTTAAATGACTTAATCATGAAATATTGTATATACTAGCTTCCTACCTTAAAAATAAATAATAATAATTTGATAATTTATTTGATTTAAAAATACTAAATTTAAAATATATATATATATATATATATATATATAGTTAAGTTGATTTAAAAACTGAATTACTCATATATATATATATCTATTTAAATTATACCAAATTACTTTAAACAAAAGTAAAAAGTATATATAAAATTTTATTCAGAGAATGCCTAATACAATCTCACAATTAAAATTATTTTTTAAATTACTGTTTTTAATAAATTGAATATGAGATTTGTGTTCTCCTGTATACAAAATTCTTTAAAGAACTTTTACAGAATAATAGTTATGTCACAATAAAATGTTAATGTATGTTATTTGAAAATAATCTGGTTTTTAAAATAACAATTATTATTATTTGACAGTAAAAAATAGGTTATTTGAATAAAATTTAAAAAGAAAAATCTTAAATGTAGTTTGTTCTCTTAATAAATAAATAAATATTAATTGATGGATATTTTGTTACACAGTCAACAATTTTTTTTATTGTTTAAATAAAAGATAATTTGATACACTGGTAAAAAAAAGGACCTTTACCGACGGTTTTTATCGAAAGTTTTGTAAACCTCTCCTAAATACTCCCGAGAAAAACAAATCCTTCGGGATTAAAAATAGATTCCGAGTGGGGTGTAAAACCTTCGGGTTTATTAACTATTACCGAAAGTTCTACAAAGAACTCTCGGTTCTTACCTTCCCAAAAAACCAAAAAAAATTCTAAGTGTTGGATGTGGGTTATTTGCGAAGATTTTTGTAAAAACCTTCGGTTTTGAAATCCCTGGATTTTTAATTGCGAAGGTTATTCAAAGAACCTTCGGTTTTGCCTTTTTTGAAATTCTCATTTCCGAAAGTTTTACAAATAACCTTTGGTTTTGCTCAATTAAAAAAAATTCTAAATTTAGTAATGGTTATTTCCGAAGGGTCTTTAATAAACTTTCGGTTTTGACTAATATCAAAACCGAAAGTTTTATGAAAACCTTTGGCATCAACCTCTATAAATACAAACCCTAACCCTTCTCTTTTTCATTCCACTCTTCTCTCCTTTCTCTCTCTTCCGCGCCGCCGCCGCCTGCCTCCTCCACGCCGGTTCTTCTCCTCTCTCGTTCAGGTAATTTGTTTCATTTGGTTTTTTTTTGTTTATTATGAGATTTAGATTTCTTAAGTTTATATATATATATATATTATAGATCTAGATTTATGCTAGTTTACGTTATTTTGTTTGATTAATATATATATACATATATCTGAAATGCATTTAGGATATGGGTGATTCGACATGGAAGAGACTTCGGCGTACACCGGAGAAACTGCATCCGTGTTACCAGAATCTGATAGCACAATCAGAAATTGCGGCACGTGAGGAAGAGGTAAGACAGATGACGCTGGAAATGGAACAAATCCGATTAAGGGATGCGGAAAAAGGTCGTTTGCTCATTGAAATTAAAGCGGACCGGGCCGAAATGTCCAAGAGATTAGAGAATTTCGAACAGGAACTTGTATTGTGGAGGAGTCGACTGAATCAACCACCCCCTCCTTCCACCCCATCTAATAATTAATTTCTAGATTTATTATGGGTTTATTAGTTTTTCCGTACGAACGATGACAATTAATATTTTTATGTGTTATGTTTTAATATTTATGAATTATTATTATTATGTTTGGTTTGGTTTAATATGTTGTTAAATAATTATGTTTTGTTTATTTTTCACCTTTTTTTTAAAAAAAAACGCATGGCCAAAACCGAAGGTTTATTTGAAAACCTTCGGTTTTGACCCATATTTTAAAAAATCTTAGTGTAAAAACCGAAGGTTTTCAAATAAGCCTTCGGTTTTTACCCATGATTAAAAAAATCTGAAAATTTTCTAAGTATGGGGGAAGGGTAAAAACCGAAGGTTTTCAAATAAACCTTCGGTTTTGACCCATGTTTAAAAAAATCAAAATAATTTCTAAGTATGGGGAAGGGTAAAAACCAAAGGTTTTCAAATGAACCTTCGGTTTTAACCCATGTTTAAAAAAATTAAAATAATTTCTAAGTATGGGGAAGGGTAAAAACCGAAGGTTTTCAAATGAACCTTCGGCTTTGACCCATGTTTAAAAAAATCAAAATAATTTCTAAGTATGGGGAAGGGTAAAAACCGAAGGTTTTCAAATGAACCTTCGGTTTTGACCCATGTTTAAAAAAATCAAAATAATTTCTAAGTATGGGGAAGGGAAAAAACCGAAGGTATTCAAATGAACCTTCGGTTTTGACCCATGATTAAAAAAATCTGAAAATTTTCTAAGTATGGGGAAGGGTAAAACCGAAGGTTTTCAAATGAACCTTCGGTTTTGACCCCTGCTTAAAAAAATCAGAGAATTTTTTAAGTATGGGGAAGGGTAAAAACCGAAGGTTTTCAAATGAACCTTCGGTTTTGACCCCTACTTAAAAAAATCAGAGAATTTTCTAAGTATGGGGAAGGGTAAAAACCGAAGGTTTTCAAATGAACCTTCGGTTTTGACCCATATTTAAAAAAATCAAAATAATTTCTAAGTATGGGGAAGTGTAAAAACCGAAGGTTTATTTGAAAACCTTCGGTTTTAACAATTCCCAAAAAACATTCTGATCAAGGTCAAGACCGAGAGGTATATTTAAAACCTTCGCAAATACACATCAAAACCGAAAGTTAATTTTATAACTTTCGGTTTTAACACTTCCTAGTTTGTTAAATTATTTTGTTTTTAACCCACTAATCTTAACTTCTAACTAATATAATCAATTTTGTGTTATATTTTAAAAATTAATATTGTGTTTAATGTTCAAATATTTATGATTGTGTTTGATTATTATAGAGAAGTCTATATGAATGTTTATGTTTGATTATCTTATGAATGTATGTAATGTTTGATCATATGGATTGTGCAATATTTTAAAGATATCAAATGTGTTAAATTAATGTTGTTAAAGGTCATTAGAAGGTGAAAAACTAAAGAATTTAACAATTTGTCAAGTGATAATTCCGAAAGTTATATAATTAACTTTCGGAAATAGCCATCAAAATCGAAAGTTTTATATAAACTTTCGGGTTTTACATTTCTCAAGAACGAGGGTTTTATATAAACCCTTCGGTTTTGATGGATATTTCCGAAAGTTAATTATATAACTTTCGGAATTATCATTTCACAAAATTGTTAAATTAATTCGTTTTCTACCTTCCAATCTAGACTCCTAAGTAATATAATCAAGTGTGTGTTTTTATTTTAAAATTTTAGATTGTCTTTAATGTTAAAATGTTTATGAATGTGTTTGATTATATATAGAAGTGTATATGAATGTTTATATTTGATTATCCTATGTATTTGTGTAATGTTTGATCATATGGATTGGGAAATGTTTTAAGGATATCAAATGTGTTAAATTAATGTTGTTCAACGTTATTAGAAAGTGAGAAACCAAATAATTTAATAATTTGTGATGTTGTAAAACCGAGAGTTTAATATATAACTTTCGGAAATATGCATATAAAACGAGGGATTTACCAAAACCTCTCGGTTTTTATAAAATTAAATTAAATTATAAAATATAAAAAAAAATAAAAAACCGAGAGTTTAATATACAACTCTCGGTTTTGGGCATTTAAATTTAATTGTAAAAAACTAAAAAAATAATAAAAAACCGAGAGTTTTACTATAAACTCTCGGAATTCAAACAATAAAAAATCGAGAGTTTTCAATTAACTCTCGGAATTTAATTGAATAAAAACCGAGAGGTTTTGGTATAACTCTCGGGAATCACGTTTTAAATTAAAAAAAACCTTCTTTTCTTCCCCGTTTCTTTTTCTCTCTCCCCGCTCTCATCTCTCCGCTTCTTCCTCCGCCCCTCCCGCGCCGCCGCTTGAAGACCATCCATTCCGCGCCGATTGAAGACCGTCCCTTCCGCGCCGCCCACTATCCAGCCGAAGACGACGAGGATCCCGCGGTTTGAAGACCGATTGAAGACCGCCGCTGCCGCTGTTCGAAGACCGCTGCTTTCCGCTGCTGTCGTTGTTTGAAGACCGCCGCCGGAGACTGCCGCTATTAGAAGGTTAGTTATTAATTTAATTGAAGTTATATATATATTAGTTTCAATTTAGGTTAGATTGAATTTTAGGTTAGATTAGTTAGATTTTAGGATTGAATCTATTAGATTTTAGATTAGGTCAGATTGGATTTGAGTTAAATTAATTTAATTGAAATTATGTTAGATATTTGATTTATAATTGAATTGGATTTGATTTTAGAAATTTGTATGATTTGGATAGAATTTAGAATTTGATTTTTTGGGAATTTGTTAGAATTGGAATGAAATTAGAATTGAATTGAATTTGATTGGAATTGGTATGAATTGGATTGAATTTAGAATTGGATTGAATTTAGAATTGAATTGGATTTGATTTTAGAAATTTGTATGATTTGGATTGAATTTAGAATTGGATTTTTTGGGAATTTGTATGAATTAGATTGGATTTTATTGGAATTGGTATGAATTGGATTGAATTTAGAATTGAATTGGATTTTAGGTTAGTATTGATTTATGTTAGACTTGAATTGGTTTTTTGGGAATTGGTATGAATTGGATTGAAATTTGTTTGAATTGGATTTTTAGATTTGGTTTTGGATTGGGATTTGGATTAGGTTTTTCAAATTGGTTGTTGGATTTTGTTTTTGCTTAGATTATGTTGGATTATTGTTAGATTAGGTTTATATTTTTGTTTAAAAAGTTTAGAAATTGTATTGGATTGTGTTATTGGTTTGATTTTGGTTGCTTTGATTTGGGTTAAATATTTGAGTTTTGATTTAGGTTTAATTGAGGTTTGATTTAGGTTTTGGTTTGGTTGTGATTGGTTTGATTTGGTTGTAATTTAATGTTATTAGGTTTGGATTACGAATTTCAGCCGCCCCCTGCCCGCCCGTCAGTCTACATCCGCTGCTCTTCTTCGTTGCTCTTTTTGTGCAAGGTTAGTTCTTGTTGGTTTATTATATGGTTAGGTTTAGTTTAATGCTAGATTTATGTTAGTTTTTCATGTTAGATTTAAGTTTGATTTATGTTAGATTTGATTTAGGTTATATTAGGTATCATGTTAGATTTATGTTAGATTTGATTTATGTTAGATTAGGTATAATGTTAGATTATGTTAGTTTTTCATGTTAGATTTAAGTTTGATTTATGTTAGATTTGATTTAGGTTAGATTAGGTATTATGTGTGTTAGATTATGTGAGATTATGTTTGATTAGATTGCGTTTTAATTATGTTTTGTTTTAAGTTAGAAATGTTAAATGGAATGAATTGTGTCTAAATAAAATTATGTTGGATTATAATTGATTGCTTTGAAATGTGTATGAATGAAATAATGTTAGATTATATGTATGTTGAATTTTGGTTGGATAATGATAGGTTAGATAGAAATTATGTTAGCATTATGTAAGCCTAAAAAATATAGACAAATTTGAGTAAATAATAATGTGGGTTGTTTTCCATTTTATTAGAAATATGGAAGTACCCGATAAAAGCTGGATGACCTTACGTCGAGATCATCCAGATTACGAGGAAGGTGTTGACAAATTCCTCGAGTATGCTGTTAGGAATACATCCCGACAAACCGTGAAATGTCCCTGCGTGAAATGCTTGAACACGCCGTTTATGGAAATAGACGAAGTGAAGACTCACCTCATCGTTTATGGAATAAATGTTCATTATAAGTATTGGTATTTTCATGGAGAAAAGAGACGTGCTACTCAAGTGGTTAATGACGATGTCGATGAAGATGTCGATGACTTAGATGATGATGATGATGACGGCGATGATCAGTCGGAGGATGTCGTGCCGGAATTCAACGATGCGAGACAGGGGATGAATAATACAGTTAATGAAGAACGTTATATGTACGAATTTATAAACGATATGTTCCCCAACGTTAATGACGTCCCGGATAACGATGAACCAGTCGAAGATGCGCATAGATTTTATAAATTGCTTGATGATTGCAAACGGCCATTGTATGAAGGTGCTCGAATAACGAAATCATCGGCACTACTGAAACTACTTCACATAAAAAATGTATGTCAATGGACGGATTCTTCGTTCGATATGTTGCTGCGTCTACTTAAAGACTACATATTACCGATTGACGCTCAATTGCCAAACTCATACTACGAAAGTAAAAAATTCATTACTGATATCGGGCTAAAATATGACAAGATAGACGCATGTAAGAACAACTGTATGCTATTTTGGAAGGACGACATAAATGAAGATTCTTGCAGAGTTTGCGGTCTTTCAAGATGGAAAGTCGACCAAACAAGTGGGACAGTTCGGGAGAAGCAAAACGGGAAATTCATTCCAAAAAAGGTGTTGAGATATTTCCCTTTAATACCAAGACTGCAAAGACTATACATGTCCTCAAAAACGGCTCCAATGATGAGATGGCATAAAGAAGGAAGAGTTGATAGTGATACGTTGAGACATCCCGCTGATTCCTTAACTTGGAAGACGTTTGATGAAAATTATACAGATTTTGCTTCAGAATCTCGAAACGTAAGACTGGGTTTATCAAGCGATGGGTTTCAGCCATTTGCAAATGGGAAAAAATCATACAGTGTTTGGCCGGTTATTCTCGTTCCTTATAATGTGTCACCCACGACTTGCATGGATTCTAGCAATTTCATCTTATCTATGTTAATTCCGGGTCCAAAGAGTCCGGGAGATGCAATTGACATATTTCTCTAGTCATTGATCGAAGAGTTGCATGAACTGTGGCAAACAGGTGTGAAAACGTTTGATGCACACACCTCGCAATACTTTAACATGCGAGCGGCGTTGTTGTGGACCATTAACGACTTTCCCGCATACGCGAATTTATCAGGCTGGAGTACGAAAGGTAAATTCGCTTGTCCTTGTTGTAACAACGACACGGTATCCCTTCGATTGGTTCATGGTTCCAAACAATGTTACTTGGGTCATAGACGTTTCCTTCCACCGAAGAACAAATACAGAAGGGATAAAGAGTCGTTTGATGGTCGAACTGATTATAGAGATCCCCCTAGATTGTTAACGGGGCAAGAATATTACGCGCAAGCACGAGACCTAGAAGACATAATTCTTAGTGCGGATCTGAGCAAGAGAACCAAGATATATCATGAAACGCGGGGAGACAATTGGAACAAACTTAGCATTTTCTTCCGTCTGCCTTATTGGAAATCGCTATTATTGAGACATAATTTGGATGTGATGCATATTGAGAAAAATATTTGTGATAGCGTGTTGGGAACAATAATGAATGTGAAAGAGAAGACTAAGGATGGTCCTAAAGCCCGTAAAGACTTATAACTCTTAGGCATAAAATCATGGTTACATCCTATAAATGATGAAGGAGTTGTTCATTATCCAGAAGCGCCTTTCACTTTGACATCCGAAAATAAAAAACGGCTTTGTAACTTCTTGAAAGATCTCAAGTTGCCTGATGGGTTTTGCTCAAATATCGGCGGTTGTGTAAATTTGGAAGAGAAAAAGATTTCGGGATTAAAGAGTCATGATTGTCACATTTTATTGGAATATCTTATTCCTTTAGCAACTCGTGGATTACTTCCAGATAATGTGTATGATGCGTTAGTAAATTTGTCTCGTTTCTTTCGGTTGATGTGCTTCAAAGAGTTGATTCAAGAGGACCTCGAACAATTGTACATGGATATTACATTGACACTTTGCAAATTCGAAATGATTTTTCCGCCGTCAATCTTCGACATCATGATGCATCTCCCGGTTCACTTGTCCTTTGAGGCTTTGCTTGGAGGACCTGTTCAGTATCGATGGATGTATCCGTTCGAACATTACATGGGTACAATGAAAAGATATTTGAGGAATAATAACCACCCTGAAGCCTCTATAAGCGAGAGTTATCTTGTTAATGAGAGTATTAGTTTATGTGCCAGATATATGGAGGAACAAGAGCAAGAAAATGCACAACCTGAAATCTCGGGCATTTCAATATTTGCATCGTTGGAAGACCTATCTAACGGAAAAGTATACAACTTGGATTATATCGATCGAGTGACAGTTCATTCTTACATTTTGAAAAATTGTCCCGAAGCAGAACCTTTTACATGTAAGATTCGATGTTGTTGTTACTAATTAGCATTAAAGAGTATGCTATTTAATATTCGATCTATTTGCAGAGATTATAACAACGAGTCCAGTGGAGAAACGTTTGCCGCATATTTCAAGCATCGAGTGAGTAATTTATAAACCATATATCCTAACTCTTTTTATTCATATTAACAACTTCATTTCGGATACATATATAGGTCGCCCATTTAGCAGAAATTAACGACATATCAAGAGACCTCAAGATCTTAGGAGAAGGTCCAAGTATGTACTCGTCTATGTATGTTTGGTGTAAAGTAAACAGATTCAAATTCTGTACAGAAAAACACGACGAAGGTTTGACAACTCAAAATAGTGGGGTGGTTGTTGAGGGGTACAACGGATCTGAAACTATGTCATACTACGGAGTTTTGACGGATATAATCAAAGTACAATATTATTCTCACAAACGAGTTGTTTTATTCAAGTGTAAGTGGTTTGATACACACTCGGGGGAACTAGGAGTGAAAGTGAATAAATATGGCTTCGTAAGAGTAAATGTAAACCGAATTTTGAAAACCCAAAGTCAAGACCCGTATAAATTGGCAAGTCAAGCAAAACAAGTATTCTACGGCCCTGATATGTCAGCCCGACCCGGTTGGAAGATTGTGACAAAAATAAAACCGCGGTTTACAAACATATAGTTCAGATTAATTAATTAGGTAGATTTATATTTTTAACTTTATATTCATTTTTATTAATAATTTATTTCAATTATTCACTCAATTTTATTAATGGTGTGAATTAAGAATGTCTGAAGGTCCTAAAACAACTTGGAAGAGTATAAGGAAGACACCCAAGAAATTGGATAAAAGCTACCAAAACCTACTTGCCCAATCCGAGTCGTTAAAGCTTCGAGGATCGTCTTCTAGAGACCAACCACCGATTGTTGTGGTCCCGATAGCTACTGCGCCTCCCCCAACAGACGAGGATGTTGAGGCTAGTGAGCTACAAGAGTTTATAGAGAGCACATTCGCTGATATGGTGCATAGCGATGAAGCTGAAGACGAGGGTCTCGTAGACGAGGGTCTCGAGGAGCATATCGGGGAGCAGGATGGCGAGGAGGAGCACGGGACCACTCCCGACCCATCATCGACAGGTAACTCGTTTACAAATTAGTTAGTGTTTAAATTGATTGACATATCTAATTATGATTTTGATAATTTTGAAGAATCTTCTGCCCGCAAGAGACGGGGGAAGAACAAGAATATTGCGCTGTCTAAGAGGTTAGCGGGGACAAGGATTCCTCTTACGTTTAGGGAGAAGGATGGGAGGCCAGGCGGTACAGACGTGGGAAGAACACGGTGGTCTAGACATGTGGGGTCGATTATCCGGGACCCCGCAGCTGTCTCACACCGTCTTCTAAAGTGGAAGGCTTTAAGTGCAGATCAATTGGATTCACTGTGGACTGCTATCAAGGTAATACTTATTACTTGATTATACGTTACGTCATTAAATAATTATTTTTAACATTCGGATGTTATTTTTTTCAGGATCCGTTTGAAGCCACTAATGGTGATATTGAGTCTTTCCGAAAGACCGGATTGGGACACGCCAATCAGATATGGGATAGATGGCGGTCGGATTTGAACAAGACATATATCCGCATCCACAAAGGAGACGAGGCGGCGGTACTGGCTAATCCTCCACCGGACTACGATCGAGATGATTGGGAGTTTGTGTGTCGCAACCATTTCTTCACAGAAACATTTAAGGTATGGTTTCATAATTCAAATAAAAGTTGATATTAATTAATCTAACTTCATTTTTTTTTCAAATACAGAGAAACAGTTCTACAAATATGAAGAACATGAAGAACTTGAAATTCCCGCATCGAACGGGAAGTAGACCGTTTGCACAAATTGAAGACGAGTTGGTAAGTACATTATTTGTAATAACTTAATCTAAAGATTGTTATTAATTATATAAATCATTTATTTCAACAGGCGATTGAAATGGGACGGGCACCGTCTGTAATTGAAGTATTCAAGAGGACCCGTACCCCTAAACCGACAAAAGAAAACCCAACACCCGTCCTGGACGAACACGTGCAAGAGAAAATTGTAAGTGAATTGAATATGCCTAGTTTTTTATTAGATAAATTATATTTTATTTGAATTGTGCAGGTTGAGATGGAGGAGGTTGTTAGTAACGAACCGGGAATATCAGATTTTGAATTGACGGAGAGGGTGTTCGGACAACAAAAACACGGGGTAGTGTTCGGAATGAGATCAGGCGTCCGGCCCACACACTTTTGTGAGGATCGTCGAAGTGGAAACAGTTCACAGCGAAACAATGAGCGATTGTTAGAAGAGAATCAAATAATGAAGCTCAAGCTGGAGGAACTGGAGAAGAGGGATGAAGAAAGAAGGCGCAAAATGGAAGAAATGGAAGCGGCAAAGGAAGAAATGGTGACAAGAATGGAGAGGGAGAAGTTAGAGATGAACGAGAGAATGGAGAGGGAGAAATTAGAGATGAACGCAAGAATGGAGAGATTCGAACTGTTTATGAGGCAACAACCACCTCCTCCCCCCACAAGCTAAGGTTGTTTCGATTATGAACATGTTTTCATTAGTAGTTGAATTTATAACAGATTGTTCGGAATATTAGTTTGGTTTCGAATTTTGTAATGTTGATGATCAATTAATGTGATCGTTTAATGTATGTATGTTGCATTTCTTTTATCATTGATATATTGGTTTGGCTGAACAGGTTTTGGTTGCGAGCAAAATAATCCGCACGTTTTTAAAAATTTACGGGAAAAAACCGAAAGTAATATTGAAATCTCTCGGTTTTTCTTCAAATGGAAAAACCGAGAGATATTAGAAAACTCTCGGTTTTTACCCAAAGAGAAAACCGAGAGTTATATGACAAACCCTCGGTTTTTACCCAAAAGAGAAAAACCGAGAGTTATTACAAAACTCTCGGTTTTCTTCAAAAGGAGAAAACCGAGAGTTATATGAAAACTCTCGGTTTTTCCACAAAGAGAAAAACCGAAAGTTCTTTCTAAAACCCACGGTTTTTCCACAAAAGAGAAAAACCGAAAGTTATTTGTAAAACCCTCGGTTTTTCCACAAAGAGAAAACCGAAAGTTATTTCTAAAACCCTCGGTTTTTCCACAAAGAGAAAAACCGAAAGTTATTTGTAAAACCCTCGGTTTTTCCACAAAGAGAAAAACCGAAAGTTTTTCCACAAAGAGAAAAACCGAAAGTTTTCATATAACTCTCGGTTTTTCTTTTTGTGGAAAAACCGAGAGAGTCAATACTGAGGGATGGCGAGAGTTACTAAAACCTTCGGTAAGGTGTCTTTACCGAAAGTTATAGGGTCAAAACCGAGAGTTTTTACTCTCGGTTTTGACCCCTTTTTCACCAGTGATATTTGATGGATATTTTGTTTGAAACTAACCTTAGCTTGGTTTGAAAGATTTTTTTTTAATTTACTTAAAATATTATTTTGGTTTTAAAAGGTATTAATTTAGAATAAAATTTATTTTGAAATTTACTTTATTTATATATATATATATATAACAAATTTAATAACATTTGTTCTTTAAAATGTACTCAAATTTCAACTCTAGGCGTTTTCAATTGTCTTTTTTTATAATAAACTAGTGAATTAGTTACTTGAAATAAACACCTTTAGTGACCATCTTCTGAGTCTTCTGAGTCATGCGTTTACTCGGTGACGCTATTATTATGGTAATACGACTTTTGAAAGACCGGTGAAGACGGTCATGAACTCATTGATCTTTTTTAGTATATCTGAACTAGTTAATGTTAAATTTTATATTATCTTTGTTAGTTTGTAAATATATTTTATTTATATTTTCATTATTGCTATCAAATTTTAATCTCGTTGTGTTTTGAATATGTTTTGTAACAAGGTAAACACCCATATATTTTTATATTGTTTTTGTCGATATACTTACACAAGTATTATTATATAATATTGTATAAACCTTAAATAATAATAAAATGAGAGAATGAAAAATAGGAGAGAGAATAATAAAAGGAATGAATGACATCACATTTCATTAGTTGAAAAAATAAAAAATTGTGAGAAGAAAGAGAATAAAAAAAATTCAACCAATCAGATTGCGTCACATCATTCCTTTCTACAAATTTTCTTATTCAATCATTTCTCTCAATAAAAAAGAGAAATAATTGGAAAAGGGATGACGTGGCGCAATCTGATTGGCCAAAAAATAAAAAAAATTTCTATTTTTCAAGTGATACAGGGAAGAGGATTGCTGTCCTAAGTGAGTTGTCCATTGCTGTCTCATTTATCAAAACGGTGTAATTTTTATAAATTAGACCAATAAAAAAATTATATATATAAAATAAACCATAAATCCTAAATTTTAAACTTTAAACCCTAAATTATAAACCATAAATCTTAAATCTTAAACCCTAAAAAATTATATATATAACATTTTATTTTAAGATTTAATTTTCTCTTTCCTCTCTCCACTCTTTTCTCTCCTATGAGACAGCATATCCGAATGTTGATACAGTGACACATTATTCTCTCTATCACTCTTTAAAAAATATATATATATATATATTATATATGAAGCGAATTACCTTTCATCCAAGGATGTCAGATTTGAAATAATTTTAGACTTAATAACTTATTTGAAAACAACAAAAATGTAAGTACCCATATGAATATTTGACTAAACAATAGGCAATGTTTGGGTAATCTAGTATTCTATTTAAACATGAAGTCCATAAAAAGAAAGAATAAAAAAAGGGTGAAAACCCCTTCCTTCCTTTCACTCCTTTCTTCTCTCACTCTCTCTGTTTACGAAAACAACGCTCGCTGAAGAACGACAACAACAACAACAGCCATGGACGTGGACTTGGTAAGAATTATCTACCCTCAAATTCGATTATCATCTCCATCTTCACCCACGAAGCAACCTCAATCCCCACCTACTAATCTCCATCTGTTAAGAAAAACAACTTTCATATCGTTCTGTGCTGTATCTTTTTCATTTTTTCTCTTTTGATGGTTACGATACTTCTATCAGGGATTGATCGAGCTGAAGAAGGCTTACGCCGATGTCATCATGAACACGGTGAAAGATGCATCGAGTAGGATTATGGTATCTGAACGAAAAGCTGCACATTTTCAGCACGAGCTTAATGTTGCTCGTGAACAAGGTGTTCAGACACTGCTTCAGCTCAAACGAGTGATGGATTCTAAGGTAAACCCTGTTAATTTGTTCAAATGGGTTTTTACTTTTTCATCTTGTTTCTTTTGGATTGATTGGTGATTGATATAAATTGATGAATTTCTTTATGGGTTTTTATTCATGTGTTGTTTAGATTATTCTAGGTCTGTTTTGAGTTGATTGTTTCATTTACTGTGTTTTAACCTAAGGATAGATGTATTGACAATGTACTTTAGACCCATCAACTTTATTGTTCAATTTCTCCAAGTGGTTAATACTATGTCCTAATGTATGGAGATTTTGATATGTTTTTTCATTTTCCTCCATTTTCTCTCCAAGTGCTTGTTATCTACTTTTCTTCCATCATTGGTATGGTTAATTCTGCTCTATTTTTTATTGTGCTGGTTTTATATACAGCTTGGAGACTATTTGGAAACTGGTGTCGCAATTTCTATTTTCATTAGAAAACGACAAAAGTTAATCTTAAAAGTGAATGTTCTTTTCATTTGGTATAAAAATTTGTGATCGAATGTAAATACACTTCACTTGGTAACGAATTTACTAGCTAGTTTGTGATCCACTTTTTGTATTTGAATTTTTTTTTCATGGCTTTATTTTGTGTTTTTAGGTTACAAAATAATATTATTTTAACACGTAAGTTCTTACATTTAAGAATGATAAACAAAAGCATATTTTCATGTTATCGTTGGATGAAATATCAAGAAACTTGTAGCCGACGTCTCCACAACATAATGCAGAAACATCTCTAATGATATTATGGGATGAATGTTATTGATTAACATTTTTCTTAAGTTACAAAGGGATCTTTTATTTGTTTTTATATTTTAACTATATTATCATAAGCAATTGTATTAACTATATGTACACAAGATATCTGATGTTATCAGCGTTCATCAAACTTTAAATGCAAAGAGGTACTCAAATTCAATGACGTGTTCATGGATTCTTTTCGTCAACAAATCTGTAGGGTGCATGATATTCTGAATATGCACATTATATCAATTAGCTTTCTAGACTATCTGCATTTAATCTATTTTCATTGACTTACGTTGAGCTTCATTTTCATGGCTATAGTAATCACCAAGCTAGCTGTTGTATTTTAGGTTTATGAAGCAGAGAAGATATCTTCAGATCAGCAAAGAAAGATTGAGGAGCTCACGTTGCAGCTCCAAGAAGCGGAAAATTTTGTAAGAAATATAGTTCTATCATTTTTCAATAATTATGGAGCACTATAACACCAACCGTGCTCTTATTAAAGGATTTACTTGTAATGTGGAATTTGCTTTTTAAAGCTCTCAGTAAATGCTGAAAAGAACCTAGTCTGATTAAGGTAACATGGGATTTTTAGATTTTTTGGTAGATAAATACTCACACTATAGAAAAGTCTTTATACGTAGTTATTTTCTATCCCAAATCTCAAAATTTTGCTTTTACTACGACCCTTAGTTTTAGCATACAATTGTAGGACCTTTTTAAATACATTTGTCTCCATGTCAATCGTTATTCCAAGGTAATGTTTCTCACTTGTATAATATATACTCTAAAAGACTTTGTACTGAATGGCCTGCCTAAACTAATGATCTCATGTACTTTAACATGTTCTAATTTGTATAATGTACTGTAAATCAAGTTTTCCCTTCTAATATATATATATATATATATATATATATATATATATATATATATATATATATATATATATATATATATATGTAAATGCATCCTTGGCCCTAATGAATTCCAGAAGAAAAAAGTGTTGAGAAATATTTATAGAATCAATAAATAAAATAGAAAAATAAGGGATGTAGATGGCTATAGAAAGAATTAGGGAATCTAAGTAAATGGTGGGATGTTCTCAACTGTCGCTCTGGCAAAACAAAGTGTACCGTTTGCAAAGAGAAGGTGGGAAATCCTATAGGGTCACCTCATAATCCCACATTGATTCCCAATAACATGCCCAAACTAACTGCTTTCTCAAAGATCATTCGCGTGCATCCATGACAATGGTGAAAAGTAGAGGATATAATGGGTTGCCTTGTCTTATGCCTCTTGAGCTATTGAAGAATCCAGTGACTTCTCCATTGATGATAATAGAAAACCTCAGTTCATCAATACATGTTTTGATCCGCTTCCTCCATTCTCTCCGAAATCCATCCTTTTCAGGATGTAAAGAAAGAAGTCCCAGTTCACATGTTTTGTTTGTTTTTTGGTTTTCTGTTTCTTTCTTGCAGTTTCTGTTAAACTTTAACTTCGTCGGTGTTGCTCAAAAGACACATTTTTAATTGATTTTTCTGATTGTTTATAAAAAATAATCTACATTTGAATCACATTCCTAGTTATTTGATATGTATATTTTATACTTTCCATGCATACTTGGACATACAAATCAGGAATGAATTTAGAGAATTTATAATGCAGATGAAAATCTATGGTTATATTCTCTCGCCTTACCTTGTATTCTTTTTATCACATTTATTACCCATAAGTGCATTCATGCAGGTTAAAGGTAACATCATAATGCAGATAAATTTGTACCTTACCTAGTTACTTTTTTGTATCTATTTATCATTACTATTATCCTAATAAACTTGTCAAACTTTTCAGATTTATGAAAGCCATGTGACGGCCTTTAATCAACATAGCAAAATTGAAGAACTTGAGGCACAGCTTCAAGAAGCTGAAGACATAGTAAAGGACCTTAGGGAAGAGATTCCAATTTTGCAGGCTCATTTGAAGAGAGCAAAAATTTCTAACCTGGATTATCTGGAGAAGTTAAATTCATTTGGTCTGGAAGATAAATCTCTGACAAACAGCATAACCCTGCCAGGTTCTGCGTCTGAGGATCCAGCCGTAAAAGTTCAAGGAGCCTGTGAGAAAACTGCTTCCGATTCTATACTGTCTGAAATTGTCGCGCAGACAAAAGACCTAGCTTCCTCTTCATTAAATAGGTCTATCGACGAAAATGATTCAAATAAACCTACTTTACCTGTCATTGAAGTGAAAAGCAATGTATCAGAGCCTTTCAGAAATCGTCGAACTCAACGAATTCTAGCATTTGAAGAGAAGATCATGGCTGGGGAGTTATGGTTTCGTAATCCAACAGACATTATAGACAGGGAAGTGGCGAGACCAAATAACGAAGAAGCTGTGGAGGATTGTAAAAAAGCAAACAAAAGGAAAGACATAGTGCGAATTAGGTCCACTAGGAAAGGGAAAAGAACTTACAGGAAACCAAAAACATCCTCACTAAGATTCCTTGCTGAACAGGCCATGATAATAGAACAAGCTTCTTCTGTGTCTGATGAGGCAAACCATGCTGTTAATCAAGTGGATGCCAAAGTTGCTGTAATCGACGAAAAGTCTAAAGCTGAAACAGCTAATATTGTCTTTCTGATTAAGCAAGAAAATGATGGCACTGCAGATCTGATAGGGAAACATGATGCACAGGAGGCGAAGTCGGTAGCTAGTAGGGTAATCAAGTTCACATACCAAAGGAAACAGAAGAAAGAGTCTTTGAGCTGCAATAATGAAACATTTGTAGAGAACAAAAACAGTCAACAGGTTGCACAGGTTGTTCATCAGGTCAGCGATATTTTCCTTTTATTGCGTTAATTTACATGCACGAGCAATAAGTATACCGTATTAATTGTCTTTGGGTATTTTTTAGATATTCTTCTTTACTAGTCAACCTCTTCGATAAATATTTTTTCCTAACAAAAATGTATGGTTTGGCATGATTACAAAAGAGTGATTGTGATGAAAAGGGTGTAATGTAAGCTCCCAGATTTGATGCCTATTTATTGTCCGTCTCTGCACCCTTTATAGTTTTCCCTCATGATTAAGAAATTAACTAAGCAGCAAATGGCTCCATTCGTAAACTCTTATCATTTTTGTTTAAATGCAGATTTCAAAGTTTTGGGGTTTGGTTTTTGTTCATCTATGTAAAGTTGTATCTTATAACACTATATCTGATAGAAATAACGTCTTTTGTGTGCAGGAAAATGCGGTAGAGGAGATGAAGATGGCGTGATGTGATGTGATGTGATCAAACATGTTTGGTTAACTTGACATAATCTCAACAACAACACCAAATGTAAATGGAAATCCCCTTTTTCCTATTACTAGAGTTGGTAAATGGTTAGTTAATATAGTTAGTTAACCTTTGCACAATTGTGGTTTATTTATGATGAATTCCTTATTCTGTTGGCATCGTCAATGTTGTTGTGGTTGTGTTATTATTTAGGCATGTCGGTTTGATTACCTTGTGAATTTGGTATAATAGTACATCGTAACGGTAATGTTTGTTTAGTTGAATATGTCAGATTTTGAACCCGGATATTTTTTTACATTTATAGACTATCGATTAGACTTAATTGCCCATTTTTCTATTTCTTTTCTTTTATATATATATTATTTTGATCTCAATAATTATATCTTTTCTAAAATCTCAATAATTATATCATATATTTGAAATTGAGATTGTTTACTATTTAAGCTTAATTGATTATCTATTGTTTTTAATGAATGTTGAATCTAGTTTACTTATAAGAGTTCAAAATTTACATAAGTTTGCTCATAACATTATTATTTTATAATAAAATGTATTTTTATTAGTTAATATATTTAATATATAGACTTTTCCATTCTATTATTATGTGTTTTAAAAAGGGTATGTCGACTATAAGGAGTCATTTACAAATTGAATAAAATGAGGTAGGAAGATAATGGTAGCCATGAGATTCACAAGTTGAGCTTATTATATTCATCTCATGCCCTTTGTTTATAATTATTACTGTTTGTTTTTTTAATTAATAAGAATTAAACTGAGACATTTAGTTTGTTAATAAAATTCTATTTATTTATAGTTTATAAATAGTTTTTTAAAAAAAAGACCTTTAATAAGGTCAATGCTCCCTTGGTCAAGAAAATAATATTTTCTATGATACACCACCATCACCTAAGAGATTTATTGAATCCCACTAAGTACATTTTGTACAAAGCACACACACATATATATATAGCACATGATCATCTAGAAAAAAACATAGAAATCAAAAACATGGGTCAGCTCGAGCCTCACGAAGTTAATCCCGATGAATCTCAAAACATGAATGGTGGTTTTCATGACGCGGTTCAATTCCCACCAATAAATGATAATCAAGAATCTCCAATATTAATGAGACATCAGACTCCTGACATTAATATTAATGTGAATGCGATTCGGAATGGAATTCCCACGGAGAATTGGAAGGCTGAATTGTTCGATTGCATGAATGATCCAACTCTAGGTGACAAGCTTATGATGATATTATTAATATGTTCTAACTATATATGTCTGATTTGATATTGAAAATTTATTTATATTTGCAACAGCTGTTGTGACATGTTGCTTCCCTTGCATAACATTTGGAGAAATTGCAGAGATCTTGGATAATGGCCAAACTCGTAAGCAATTTGAATTTGAATTTGAATTTGAATTTGACCGTGTGTGTAATGTTTGTGGTTGTGCTGGTGCATGCAGCTTGTGCTACGAGTGGAATATTGCATGCACTTATGTCGGGTTTCATAGGATTATCTTGCATATATTCATCTACATATCGAAAGAAACTAAGGAATAAGTATGGATTAGTGGAAGTCCCTGCACCTGATTGGATCACACATCTCTTCTTTGAACCTTGTGCTCTTTCCCAAGCTTATAGGGAGCTTCAACTTAGGGGAATTGATCCTTCTATAGGTATTTTTTTTTATTATTTGAATTTGATATTGGAATTATAAAAATTATTTGTTCATTACAATACATTTTATTGCATGATGATGATGATTATTATGAGGACAGGATGGATAGGGAATGTGGCCAGGATGCAGCTGAAACTGCAGCAGCAGAAGGCTGGCATGAACCCACCACAACATCAGGCTATGAATATTGGTTGATTGATCCATAAAGATATTTAAAACCCTAATAATCTATCACCTGTTTGATTAATTTTGAAATTGTTTGAAATTGGAGTCATTTCTCAATTGTTTGTA
The DNA here is from genome assembly GCF_907164915.1 of Impatiens glandulifera. Taxonomy (NCBI): domain Eukaryota; kingdom Viridiplantae; phylum Streptophyta; class Magnoliopsida; order Ericales; family Balsaminaceae; genus Impatiens; species Impatiens glandulifera. Next base: position 156,820,761 of record NC_061862.1, on the reverse strand, counting down.
ATGAAATTTAATTGTTATCATGGAGTTTCAAATTTTATTTTAATTTCAAAAAAATTGTTGGAGTTCTTTTTTATTTAATTATTTTAAATTAAAGTTATATATATATAACATTAATTTATAAACAATACAAAATATATTTATAAAATTAAAATAATTAATTAAACTTTTAAATGTTAAATTATATGATCAATTTACAATAACAAAAACCTTGATAACTTAATTTAAAGAGGTGATATTTAACTATCATGAATGAAATAGAGTAGACATAAAATAACAATTATTTTAAAGATACATAAATATCAATTTCGACAACCTTTTATTTAATATATAAAAAATAACTCCATATCCAATTACTTGTTTCTTCCTTTCTACTAAAAATGTGACAAACAAAGAGTTAAAGAATTTAAAATAATACAGACTCACAAAAGATAATATTATTCAGATTTAAAAAATTCAAAAATTAATTAGAAAAAATTAATTAATAAAAGACACCAGAACAAACAAAAACACAAAATAACTCAGATATGAGATGTGAAAACAGAAAAAAAAAAAAAAAATCTGAGAAAATAAAAGAAAAGGAATAATTCTCAAACTTCTATAATTTTTTTTTAATTTAATTTATTTTGATATATTATTTTATAACTCTTGATTGCTAATCTCATCTATAAATAAACTTGTATAATATTGTCAAGAGTCGGTTAACATTGGGTTTAACGAATTAAATTGTCTTATCAACTTAATTTGTAACGAAACAATTAATAATTACTTATTAATAATATGATTAAATTAATAGTTGCCTATATATATAATGAATTAATTCACTAGGCGGATAAAGAGATAGAGAAATGGGTCGGCCTGATCAAGCTGAAACAACTAATTATAACATTGATCCTAGTACTCCATCCGAGGTTAGTAAGCTTAATTAATTTCATTAAAAACATTAATCTATCTATTTCATTATTTTTATTTCATTAATTCATTAGCCAGTGCAATTCCCACCACCGGCAACGACATCAGCAACATACGATGTAACATCTTATAACAATAACGAGAACACGATAACAGTTATAAATTATAAATACCATAATTGGATATTGCCGCAAAGATATCCATTTATACCTCCTTCATTCAATGAACCTTGGAAAACCGGATTATTCGATTGCATGCAAGATCCAATCAACGGTACAACTACTATTTCATTCTACATACAATTATAATCTATTTCATGATCCTTTTGTAGTTGATTTGTTTTTTTATTGCAGCTCTTGCCACATTTTGTTTTCCATGCTTAACTTTTGGACAAATAGCAGAAATTCTCGACAATGGACAAACATGTAAGCATAAATAGTATGGTTGTGACAAAAACATGTATCCAAAACAAACAAATTATTCTAATTTTACATCGAAAGAGTTGGTTAATTTGAATATATAAGTTTGGTTAATAATTAATTCATGCAGCCTGCGGAACAAGTGGGATGTTGTATGGATTGATATCAGCGTGTGTCGGGGTACCATGGATATTGTCGTGCACATATAGGACTAAGTTGAGGAACATTTTCGGACTGGTGGAATCTCCTGCACCGGATTGTCTCACCCATTTCTGTTGTGAATATTGTGCTCTTTGCCAGGCTTATAGGGAGCTTCATCAAAGGGGAATTGATCCATCTATTGGTACATTGGAAAACAACACTTTTTCAAGTTCGATTTTGAGTTCGAGTTTGAATTTGAACTATACAATATCATAAATCTATTTGAAAATACAGTTATATAGATATCGATTGATTTGAGATAATATTTTGTTACATTACCTAATTCAATATATATTTATTTTCTACGATTGGACAGGATGGGCGGGAAATGTGGCGATGGCGAGAAAATATGAACAATTACATGGACAAGTTGATGCGATGAATAATATGATCATCAATCCACCACCATCCCAGACTATGAATTAATTAATGCATGGTTAATTTCATGAATATGAATAATATTGATCATCATTATTGATTGATTAATCTCTTTTTTCTTCTTTTAAAATCCATAAATATTTATTAATAATAATCTCTTGTTTAAATTTTAATTCGAAATAATGGCTATGGTTAGATCAATTTGATTGATTTTACTTTTGGTTAGAATCCAAAATTTCTGTTTTCAAATATTTTGAGATGGGGTTTATGTTGATAAATATGATTAAGTTTAATATTAATGTAGAATAAAAGATAAATTAGAAATGTAATAAAAAATATAAAAATATTCTTATCATATCATGATTTTTCAACATATAAATTGACTTAAACATATTATTGGCGGGTTTTACTTAAAAAAAATTAAATTTTAACTATCCATCCAAAATAGAAACATAAATGAAACTTTACTAAATTTATATATAATTGTAATATATCTTGTAGATTCTGAAAATAACTTTATCATATATATGTGAATATTATTTTTTGTTGATCATAAATAAAAAATATAACTTTTGGTTGGATTTTGTAGATATTATTAAAAAAAAAGAATATTATCCAAAATTTAATGAATTTTCTTTAGATATGCATATTACATAGATTCTAGTAAAAAATAAATAAAAAAGTGGCCAAATATATTCATCAAAATTTTCTTATAGTTTGATCTAAGAATTATAAAAAAAAAAACTTTTTTCATATATTTTTTTATGTAAATGAGTTTCATATAGTTAAATTATACGTTTGATATCAAATATAAAAAAATTACCTACATTTTTTTATAATTCTAAACCGTGAATAAAGTCTAATGATATATTATTTAATATAAAACTTAATGTTTTAATTAATAATTTATATTATACTGAGCCACAAAGATAATATTATTAAATTTATTAATATATGTGTAAAGAAAATATATTTTATTTAAATCAATACCTAAATAATATATTTAAAAAAAAAATTAAATAATTTTTTTTCCAAACCCAGATCCGGATAATTTTTAGCTCAACTAATTTGTAAAAAATAATAATATAAATTAGTTTTACATTATTAAGATTTTTTTTAACATAACAGTCAAATTATATAACAATTTGTCTGAATTTAATTATTAAAAATAAATAAATCAATACCTAAATTATATATTAAAAAATAAATTTTAAATAATATTTTTTTTCGAAACCCAGATCCAGTATAATTATTGGCTCAATTTTTCAAAGAGTATCTAGTTTAAAAAATATATATAAATTAGTTTACATTATTATGATTTTTTAATAAAAACAGTAAATTATATAATAAAATATATTTGTCTGAATTTGATTATTAACAACGTTTGTCAAGTAAGTTACGAAATTACCCTCGTCTGAAACCATTCATTTAAGTAAAGGATAAAGGACAAAATGGGTATTTGATTAATCTTACGCGCATCTCGAGAGGGAAAGAAAATTTTTTGGATTCCCGCTAGCTATTATAAACGCACCGCCCAGTTTTGAAATTTTGAAAAACATTTCTCCTCCGCCAGAAAACCTTAAATTGCCCGCCAAAGTTCTCGTCTTTAACGGTTCTCTTCTCTCTATTTTCTCTTTCGTTGTATCTTGGATCCATTACAGAAATGGCGCTATTCTCTACATCTGCTTCATCCGAAGAAGGGTCCAGATTCACGTACTGTAGGAAACAGAAATCACTTGGTTTACTTTGTACCAAGTAAACATTCAATCTCTAGATCTGTTTTTATTGTTGAATGCATGTGTATTTGGTGTCAAATGATTCTCATAGCTGTAATGTTTACATACCCATTTGAATTTGACAGTTTTTTGAGCTTGTATAATCGAGAAGATGTTGAAACGATTGGACTTGATGATGCTGCAGCACAATTAGGTCTACATTAGATTACCCATCTTTTATTTTTGGGAATTTATAATGTATTTGTAGCTAATTTTGTTTTGGGTTTTGAATAGAACAGGGGTTGAAAGGAGACGGATTTACGATATAGTTAATGTTCTTGAGAGTGTTGGGGTATGTATATGAGATCTCTAATTCAACTTCATTCTATGTTTGTAGTGTTGAATTAATTCATGTCCATTTTAATCATTTAAGTATTTCTTTATGTATTAGGTTCTTGCAAGAAAGGCGAAAAATAGGTATTCTTGGTTAGGGTTTGGAGGGATTCCCTTGGCTTTGCAGGAGCTAAAGGTATTTTTTTAGTTTGGTTTATCATTTGTGTCTGTGATCTTGTTTGTAAATTGTGTTGATCACCCTTCTTTATACTTGGTTATAGGATGAGGGTCTTAAGGAGAACAGTAATGTACAAGATGGAAGCAACCATAGTAAAGTATGTGGATTAGGGTTTTGAATTCAGTAGATAAAACCAATTCATTGATCATGTGTTTGCTAAAAGATCCCAAAGATCACTAACATGTTTGCAATCTGTTATTCTTAAGGTATCTGATGATGAAGATGATGAAAGGTTGTCAATTCCATATGGTTCAAGTCAAGAGGATACTGCAAACACAATCCTCTTAACTCAACATTCCACACTTTCAAAAACAGGTGAGATTTAACTTAATATAATGTATAACCTTTTTCGACGAAAAAGAGAGAGACTAATGAATCCAAGTATAATTTGAACAGATAACAGAAAAGAGAAGTCTTTGGGACTTCTAACCAGGAACTTTGTCAAGCTATTCCTATGCTCAACTGTAAGTTCAGTTCTTAACTGTAAGCTCATTATCTGTTGTAGACCTTTATATTGAATAGTAACTATTCTTTTAGGTAGATTTAATCTCCCTTGATGAAGCAGCCAAAATACTACTTGGAGATGCCCGTGATCCATCGCTTATGAGAAGTAATGTTTTGTATCATTGTTATCAGTTTTAATTGAGGTAAAACATAAGTACAGAAAATGCTGATTGACAATATTTTTAAGACAATTCTGCAGCTAAAGTGAGAAGATTGTATGACATTGCAAATGTTTTGTCTTCAATGAATTTCATTGAGAAGGTAAAAAGATAAATAAACAATATTTTGAGCTTATTTGGAAACCCTATAAGTTTTTGCAATTTAATCATTCTTTGTATGGCAGACACATCATCCAGAAACTAGAAAGCCAGCTTTCAGATGGTTGGGAATTCAAGGAGCAATGGAAACTGAAGGAGTTGATCCTTTATTTGTACAACATTCAAAGAAGAGATTATTTGGTACCGATATCAGTAATATCAGCTACAAGAAAGCCAAGATAGTATCAACTGATGAAGGATCAGAACAAATTATCAAAAGCGATAAGCAGCTAACCCAAATGAAATCGAAAAGTTTGGAAACTGTTGCTGATACGGGTGAATTGAAGCCGGATTCAAATGTTTACCAGTTTGGTCCATTTGCTCCAGTTGATGATCAGTTCCCTAGTTCTTGTGAGTACAGAATCCGTGAACTGGAGAGACTGGCTTCTGATCGTCCCATTCAATATCAAAATCATGGTAAGAAAATACCGATGAGTAAATTCTATTTCTTACAATTCTGATGGAAAAATTTTGTTTGATTTATTGGTATGATGTTTCAGCTCTTACCGATCTGTTTAGTCACTATATGGAAGCATGGAACTTGTGGTTTGGTGAAGTTTCAGGTAAGAAACACGTGCATACAGTTTCTTAGTTGATGGATAACAAATACCCAACTGGGTGACTGAAGAATATGTGAAGAGATGGCTTGAGTTTAAGTGCATCTTCTTAGAGATGATATGATTGCTGGCTAGTGTTTTTGTACACTTCACATTCATTTGTAATCATCTGATTTACCAAGTTTTTTAGGTTTCATGTTGACAACTCTAAAGGAACTTATTTTCTTGTCATTTGTTCATATGACTTTGAAGTTTAACATGTTTGTGCATTTGTCAATGATGAGTTCACATATACCTAAATTATTATGTAGTCTAGTGATAATAACATTATGTTTACTGTATTATTATTTGTTTTTAAACATTAATGTGCAAATGAAACCGCAATAAAGAGACATAATTTAGCTGACACTAAAACAAGGCATGATATGATTATGTTACAATCTTGGACAGTTATGGTTGATAATCTGTTAATTTTTAATTTCTGTTATTTACAAATTATATTTTATTAAGTTTCTTTTTCTCTATTTGATTAGTTGTAACGGAATACTTTTGTGGGTTTGATTTATATATAAGCTGAACTTATTTTTAATTACATATATGAATAAGATTAAGTTTAGCTTATTGTATTTTTAATTTTTTTTTGTTTCAAGCAGTATTCTCTTCTCATTTCTATTTTTTATCTAGAACTCTTGATTTCTTGTTTTTTTAACTCATCCGTTGTCCTTTGAATAATAGATTTAGTTTTGGTTATTGAAATTAAGAAAACTTTTAACCCCGGTTACAATGATCTTATTGCGGTTTTAAGTGAAAAAAGATTTAGACATAAAGGTCTTCTCAGCTAAGACATGGTATGGTTGATTGACATTATTTGAAAACTATTAATAATAGGCTATGCATTATTACTCTCTTGTATTCAGTCATTAATTTAAATAGACAAAGATTTGAGCACTACTTACAAAAACCAAATAACCCACTTTATTATAACACCAAAGGAACACAAGTTTATTTGAAAATAACTGATAATTGAACAAGGCCTATTTGTCTTTCAAGCAGTCAAAATTACATACATTATCGACTTTCCAAAAAAGTTCGATATGGAAGAAATCTTAGTGACATTACATTACCCAAAAAGTTTTAAGAGTTTGATTGGATCTTTCCATTGCTTCTTCTTGTTAATCAGAGTATTATCTCTTCTTGAACACTGACATTAAGAGTCTTGTTTGGAAGAACAATGCTGTTTATAACTACCACTTCATCTTCAACTGATACAGCTTCACCTGTTTTGTTAAAAGTAAACACATAAAGAATGATAATATTTTCTGAAGAACTATTATTATTATTATTAATGAGACAGACAATCGTGATAATGAACTGATACTTACCAAGAATTGTAACCCCAAGTTTTGCATTATAGTCTCCTTCGCCCTGCACTCTCGACCATTTCCCAATACATGATTTCCATCCAACAATCGCATGGATCACAACTGCATTCTCCTGGAAAATTCGGTAAACAAATCAATTTTTGAGTCAATAAGTTAATTTATATATTATTGTTAATTACCTCAATTTCAACATCGTCGAGAATAATACAGCTGATGAGCCTTGCACCAGCCCCTACACGGGCATTTGCTGAAATCGATACGTTTGGACCAATCTACAGAAAATTACATATTTAAAACAAGTAAAAAAGATGCTTTTATATTGGTTTATCTGATATTTTTACCTTGGCAGTTGGATGAACTTTTGCAGATGGATGGACATAAACATCACCGATGATTGTAGCAGTTCTTGTTCCATCGCCAGTCGCTAAAAGATGGTCAGAAGTAATTCGGTATTGAGCAAGATACAAAGCTGAGCATCTTAGAGACATTCTGCACATGATCATCATTAACTTGAGTAATGAATTTTTACACACAAATGTTCCTACTTTTTGTTTAAACCTACCCGGGTGTTTTGATTTGTTCCCAAAAGTCCATAGTTTCGTATGTATATAACTGCTTCTTCCCTGCTAAAGGCGATAATATATCTTGATCCAATCTCACAAAGTCAGAAGGAAGACTCCTGTAAAAAAAATGTCAACTTCGAATGTAAAAGAATACAATAACAAATTCTACTGTTTTCAAATATAATATACTCGAAAGAATTTGGTACCTTGTTGCTGATTGGAGGGATCCGAAGCTAGAAACACGCATTAAGTTGGCTGCAAGAACAACACATCATAGGTAAACTGAAGTTGGAAATAGATAAATTTATATGTTTTTATTATTGTTGTTCTTGTTCAGTTTGAAACAAGCAGAAGCAACATCATATTTTAGTTTCCTGTTTTGCCACTCTCCGTGAAAAACTAATAATGAAGCAGCAAGTGTTGGATTAGTTGGCGGAAGGGCAAGTGGGTAAAAAATCACTAAAAAGTCATTTTTAGAGTATTCCTTGCCAAACAAATTTTAGACAAGATACAATCATAGAAATACTTCAATAATATCATTTATCTATTTGACAAAGAAAGTGAGATAAAAAATCACAAACAGTGAGACCTCTATCTTTCCGTTGAGTAGAAACACTGTGAATCGCATCAAAAATATCAGGTGTGAACACATACACTCCGCAATTGATTAGATCACTTACCTGTAACATAGAATTTTAGGACAAAATAATGTAACAAATTACAGGTCAGGTTAATTCTCAAAAAAACATTTTCAACTTACAAAAGTTTCAGGTTTCTCTGTGTAGTGAAGTAGCTCATTTGTAACAGGATCTGCAACCAGTTCTCCAAACTGGTTGGCTGACTCGGCTGAGACCTGCACATGAGTCACTCGAGCCTTAACTTTTGAGCAAAAAATAAATAACACAAAGTCCCCAAGAAGAAAAAACATGAATTTAACCTTAATAACTAGGATTGTCCCTATTCCACCATATCTTCTATGTGCATCTACAGATATAAAAACAAAAATTGTTTGAATTCGACTCTCGTTTCAAAAAAATATATAACGTAGTAGTACCAAGCATTTCGGGCAGAGGAAAACTGC